>NC_090260.1:48810966-48823466 GCF_037325665.1 Littorina saxatilis
CTCTCTTCCTCTCTCTCTCTCTGTGACTCTCTCTGTCTCTCTCTCTCTCTCTCCCTCTCTCTCTCCCTCTCTGTGACTCTCTCTGTCTCTCCCTCTCTCTCTCTCTCTCTCTTTGACACTCTCTGTCTCGCCATCTCTCTCTCTTTGACTCTCTCTGTCTCTCCCTCTCTGTATCCCTCTCTCTCTCTGTGACTCTCTCTGTCTCTTCCTCTCTCTCTCTTCCTCTCTCTCTCTTCCTCTCTCTCTCTGTGACTGTCGCGTAGTCCATGTGTATTAAGTCCCTTGATATGCTAATGAGCATCCGGGAACTCGACACCGGCATCGCCATCTTGGTCGCCATCTTTACAACATGTTCTGAATAAACACCTTTCCAAACTATCCGACTGTTGGGCTAGTTGTGTGAGTATGACAGCTACATTATGCTAATAGCATAACGCTACATGGTGGCAGCGTGGTCAGTACCGACGTCTCTAGCAAATCGAACTGAATTTAGTTTCAGAAAACAGAAAGTGGCGAGACCTAGCAAGCAGAACTAGACTAGAGTCATGGGTCCTTTCAAAGCGCCCGACGCATTCGATTTCACGCAACCTACAAAATGGCCTGAATGGAAACAGCGTTTTGAGAGATACAGGTCAGCGTCCAAACTGGATAAAGATGAGGAAAAGGTACAGGTCAGTGCTTTGATCTATGCGATGGGAAATGAAGCTGAGAGAATATTTCTTTCATTCGGACTGAGTGATGCAGACTCAAAGAAGTTTGATGTTGTCCTTGGCAAATTTGATGGGTATTTTGTTCCAAAAAGAAACATTATCCATGAACGAGCTAGATTCCACGTTAGAAATCAGAAGCCTGAAGAAAACATTGAAACATACGTTCGTGCACTGCATGAGTTAGCTGCAACAGCAGAGTTCCCAAACAAAGAAGAGTCCATTAGGGACAGACTGGTGTTAGGAGTCCTAGACACGGAACTTTCAGAAAAACTGCAGTTAAAACCGGACTTGACCTTAGAAGGTGCTGTGCAGGACGCTAGGCAGTATGAACTGGTAAAGTCACAGCTCTCAGACCAGCGGCAGTCAAGTGTAGACGCACTACAGCGCAGACAAAGCGGAGGTAGTGATCAACGGAACAGGCGTGGAGGTAGCGCTGGCAGCGCTCGTAGAGGCGGCAGTAGTTATACTCCAGGCAGAGGCGGCTCAACCCAAGGCGGGGGGAAGCTGCAAGAGGCCAGCTGTTCACGTTGCGGTCGTCAGCACCACAGACAAGCGTGCCCAGCACAAGGCAAGAAGTGCAACAAGTGCGGACGCAACAACCATTTCGCAGCAGTCTGCAGAAGCAAGGCAGTCAACGCCATAGATGAACCACAAATGGAGGTGGTATCACAGAGGGGGCATTCAGAAGAGGCTCAAGCAAGCCGAGAGGAACATTTTGTAGGAACATTGTGCTCAGAAGGCAAAAAGGAACCGCCGTGGATGACGACACTCAAGTTTGGAGGATGCGACGTCCCATTCAAGATTGATACTGGAGCGGACGTGTCCGTTATCTCAACAGCGCAGTATCGAAAGCTGAAGCCTTGCCCACAACTTAGCAAAACCAGCGCAATCCTGCGTAGTCCAGGAGGTATCCTAAAGTGTGAGGGACAATTTGTGGCCATTAGCAAAGTCCACGACCAGCTTCACTCGCTTCGACTCTTCGTCGTACAGTCAAAGACAGACAACCTTCTCAGCAGAGAAGCAGCGGCAAGAATGGGCCTAGTCATGAGGGTTGAAGCTGTGGAGATGCCCTTCGGTGAGCTTGATGACAAACCTGTCCAGTGCCCACCAGTGAAGATCGTTCTGAAAGCAGAATCTGAAGCTTACAGTGTTCACTCAGCAAGAAGGATCCCAATACCTCTGCTAGACAAAGTCAAAGATGAACTCACAAAGATGCAGAAGGCTGGGATTATAGAAGAGGTGACAGAACCAACAGATTGGTGTGCACCGATAGTGCCAGTCATGAAGAAGTCAGGATCAGTGAGAATCTGCACAGACTACAAGCATCTGAATGCAGCAGTCAAGCGTGAGCGCTACACACTCCCCACGCTCGAAGACATCCTGCACAAGCTGTCTGGGTCGGCAGTTTTCAGCAAGTTAGACGCCACATCAGGATTCTACCAGATTCCACTTGACCCAGAGTCAGCAAAGCTCACTACCTTCATTACCCCATGCGGTAGATTTTACTACAAGAGGTTGCCATTCGGCATAACTTCAGCTCCAGAGATTTTCCAAAGAACCATGGAGAACATACTGAAGGATGAGTCCAACGTCATTTGTTTCTTCGATGACATGATGGTCCACAGTGAGGATGAACCAGCACATGAGCGACATCTTGAAAGCGTGACTAAGAAACTGGCCAGCGTCAACCTGAAGCTGAATCGGGAGAAGTGCGAACTCAGGAAGCATGAGATCGAGTTCTTGGGTCATCGAATCAGCAAGAACGGCATCTCACCAGATCCAGCCAAACTGGAAGCCATCATGACCATGACAGATCCAACCAACGTGCCCGAGTTGAGGAGGATGCTTGGTATGATCAACTTCCTTGGTCGCTACCTGCCCAACCTGTCCAGTGTACTCCAGCCAGTGACACAACTTCTGGAGAAGAACCAAGCATGGACGTGGGGCCCAGCACAGATCCAGGCCATGGTGACTGTGAAGAAGATGCTTACCTCAGCGCCAACGCTAGCACACTACGATCTGAGGAAGCCGACAGTCGTCAGCGCAGATGCGAGCAGTTATGGGATCGGAGGAGTGTTGCTGCAAGAACACCCCGAAGGCATGAAACCTGTCGCATACTGTTCAAGAACATTGACAACCACAGAACGCAGATATGCCCAGATCGAGAAAGAGACACTGGCAGCAGTCTGGTCATGTGAGAAATTCAGCAGATACCTGATAGGTCTGGAAAACGTGACGCTTCAGACAGATCACAAGCCCCTCGTGCCCATCATCAACCACAAAGACCTTCAAGATACGCCCATACGATGTCAAAGGATGCTGATGCGTCTCATGAGGTTCAGCGTCAAAGCTGAGTATGTGCCGGGGAAGAAGCTTGTCGTCGCAGATGCTCTCTCCCGCAGTCCTCAGTTCACCACTGAACAGCAAGACGAGGTCACAACACTCATTGAAGATGTGGAAGCCTACCTACACAGTGTGGACATTTCCTGGTCTTGTGCAGCGTCAGACAAACGCATGCAAGAAATCGCAGCAGAGACGAAGAAAGACAGACTGATCCAAGAAGCACTTCGCTATACGCGTGAAGGATGGCCGCAGTACATCACCGAAGTTGAGGATGGATTGCGTGACTACTACGCAGTGCGCAGTGAACTCAGCGAGAATCAGGGTCTTCTTACTAGAGGAAAGCGCATCGTGGTCCCAGCTTCGCTACAGGATGACATTCTACGCAGAATCCACGAGGGTCATCAAGGGATCACCAAATGTAGAGAGAGGATGAAGGAAGCAGTTTGGTGGCCCGGAATCAGCGCCAGAATGAAGAAGTTGGTTGAAGAATGCAAGCACTGTCAGGAGAAGAGGCCATCGCAGACCAAAGAGCCATTGATTCCAACAGAGCTACCTCAGCGAACATTCCAGAAGTGCGGAGCAGATCTGTGTGAACTCAAGGGACAGTCATACCTTGTTCTTGTGGATTACTACTCCCGGTACATTGAACTGGCTCACCTCAAGACGATCACTTCAGCAGAAGTCATCAAGAACATGAAAGACATGTTTGCACGACAGGGCATCCCCGAGATACTTGTTTCTGATAATGGAACGCAGTTCACATCCGGAGAGTTCCAGATCTTTGCAAAGGAGTGGGGATTGAAACACGTCACTACAAGTCCTCACTTTCCACAGGCGAACGGTGAGGCGGAACGAGCAGTACAGACAGCAAAGAAGATACTGTCGCAAGATGATCCTGCACTCGCTCTTCTCATCTACAGAGACACACCTATTGAAGCCACAGGCTACAGCCCAGCACAGCTTGCATCAGGAAGACGTCTGAGAACAACGCTCCCAACACTGTCTGAAAACCTCGAGCCCAGAGTCTGCGAGAAATCAACAGTGGCAGCCAATGATGCAAAGGCTAAGAAGAAGAACAAACAGACATTTGATAGGCGTAATGGAGTACGGCCCCTAGATACGCTTCTTCCTGGTGACATCGTGATGCAGAAGCTGGACGGAGAGAAGAGTTGGAGAAGCCCAACAGTGGTGCAGCAGCAAGTCGCACCAAGATCCTACGTGGTGAAATCGCCACGAGGCACGTTTCGGCGCAACAGGCGTCACCTCAGGCGCTCACATGGTCTGCAGCCTGAGAAGTCCACTCCCTACCCCATTCCTGTCCAAACTGACCTTTCCCAACACGAAGCCCACATCCCCGTATCCAGTGACCAGAAGAGTGGTGCAAGTCACACAGCACCCAGTCCAGTCCAGACAGGCTCTTACGTTCACAACGAGCCCGGCCCGTGTCCAGGGCCAGTGTCCAGCGACGTCTCCAGCAGCAGTGGTGCCAGCCCAGGTGACAGAGGGTCCGCCACAGGTTCACCCCCAAGAAACACCGGCCAGGACGCCGGAGGGTCCACCTACAGTCCATCTCCACAGGGCATCATCAACAGCAGGCCGACACCGGTGACTACCCGCAGCGGCAGAGCCATCACCATGCCAGCCCGCTTCAAGGAGTGAACTGTACAAGACATCGCCCAAGCAGGGAAGTGAACTTATGTTATTCGTTAATTGTGCCTTATGCAAGCAATCAGAATCAAAGCTGGATTCATGAACTTTAGTTACAAAAAGCAAAGTTGCTTATCTCCTTCCTCGGTTATTTGTGGACACTAACATTTAATTGCAAGCCACTTCGAAAGGCTTTATTTGTCAATCTCAAAGGAAGGGAGATGTCGCGTAGTCCATGTGTATTAAGTCCCTTGATATGCTAATGAGCATCCGGGAACTCGACACCGGCGTCGCCATCTTGGTCGCCATCTTTAAAACATGTTCTGAATAAACACCTTTCCAAACTATCCGACTGTTGGGCTAGTTGTGTGAGTATGGCAGCTACATTATGCTAATAGCATAACGCTACAGTGACTCTCTCTGTCTCTCCCAATCTCTCTCTCCCTCTCTCTCTCTTTGACTCTCTGTCTCTCCCTCTCTCTCTCTCCCTCTCTCTCTCTCTTTGACTATCTCTGTCTCTCCCTCTCTCTTTCTCCCTCTCTCTCAGTCTCTGTGACTCTCTCTGTCTCTTCCTCTCTTCCTCTCTCTCTCTGTGACTCTCTCTGTCTCTCTCTCTCTCTCTCCCTCTCTCTCTGTGACTCTCTCTGTCTCTCCCTCTCTCTCTCTCTCTCTCTGACTCTCTCTCTCTCTCTCTCTCTCTCTCTCCCTCTCTCTCTCTCTCGTTGACACTCTGTCTCGCCATCTCTCTCTCTCTTTTACTCTCTCTGTCTCGCCATCTCTCTGTTTGTAAAAGAGAGAAACCATGGTGTGTTTGATGATGGGTTAGTGTGTGTGTTTGTTGGGGTGGGGGGGGGAAGAGGTTGGGTTTGGGGTGGGGTGGGGGAGAAGTGTGGATGTACATGGGAGAAGAATGTCAAGAGGGGGCAGGGTGTACACAGATGGCGAATTCAGATCGTTTTCTCGCTATGAGACAACAATACAGTAAGCTTGCATCCTGCTTTGCGACTGTTTTCCACGGGTATCAGTTTGATATTTGCCATGAGCAGCACACTGAAGCCAGGTCGGGTCACATCACATCTCTACAGCCCTTTGTCTGTTTTGTCAGCCCCCACTCGCTATGAGGACAGTCAGGTACACTGACACTCAGAGAAAAGAAGTCTGCACAACACTGGCTGTAAAAAGAGTCAGACATGGTGATACCTGTGCAAGATTACGCGCTCCTTTGTGTCGTGCCACATTGCTGCACATTGGGGAGACGATGTACCAGCCACGGGCGCTCACAGGGGCAGAATGCAGTTTTGTTCCCTTGAACCAGGACTCTCTTTTGTCTGTGTTTGTGTGTGTGTGTGTGTGCGTATTTGTGTGCGTGTGCTTGCGTGCGTGCGTGCGCGCGCGTGTGTGTGTGTGTGCGTGTGTTTGTGTGTTTGTGTGTGTATGAGGGTGTGTGTGTGTGTGCGTGTGTGTGTGAGGGGGGTGCGTGTGTGTGTGGATGCGTGTGTGCGTGTGTGTGTTGTCTAGTTACAAAGCACCCTGCTTGTTAAAAACAGCAAAGGCGAAGTGCAGCAGTTGACACATTTACCTCATTAAAGGCGTCAGAGGGAATCCCGAACAGCCTGTTGGTGTTTGGCAGTTAAATTCCTTCAAAGCACTTGAGCTGCTCAAATTTCAGATGTTCCTGTGACGTGGCTGCCGGGCTGGGTGAGCTGCTCAAATGTCAGATGTTCCTGTGACGTGGCTGCCGGGCTGGGTGAGCTGCTCAAATGTCAGATGTTCCTGTGACGTGGCTGCCGGGCTGGGTGAGCTGGTCCCATCGTCCCGTGGTGAGAGGAGCAGGACAGTCACCCCACACTACGAACATCACAGCGCAAAGTCACTTGCTGAGAACAAAGACGGCGGTAAACTCTGAATGTCTGTGTCACGAGGTCGACCAACGGGAAGCTCAGAAGACGCTACCCTTGAATACAATTAACCTTCACCCTGCCACTCAGCACAATCTGGGTCACTGCCGTTCAGGAGGGGACACCGTGACACAGGCACCTCAGCCCACACCACTCCTCTCTTGCACACACACATACATATACACACACACACACACACTCGCACCTACACGCACGCACGCACACACACACACTCACACACACACACACGCACGCGCGCGAGCGCAAACACATAGAAGCCCATACCAGAGAGAGACAGAGAGACAGAGACAGAGAGAGACAGACAGAGAGAGACGGAGAGTGAGACAGACAGAGAGAGACGGAGAGTGAGACAGACAGATAAAGAGAGAGAGAGACAGAGAGACAGAGACAGACAGGTAGACAGACAGACAGTGAGGCAGACAGACAGACAGACAGAGAGAGACGGAGAGTGGGACAGGCAGATAGAGAGACAGAGGGATACAGACAGATAGAGAGAGAGAGAGACAGAGAGACAGAGACAGACAGACAGACAGACAGACAGACTGACAGACAGACAGACAGACAGGCAGAGAGAGACGGAGAGTGAGACAGACAGAGAGAGACGGAGAGTGAGACAGACAGATAAAGAGACAGAGGGATACAGATAGAGAGAGAGAGAGAGAGAGAGAGAGAGAGAGAGAGAGAGAGAGAGAGAGAGAGAAATAAATAGAGACGGAGACACAGAGATATGGGGGGTGTAAGACGTAAGACGTAAGACGTAAGACGTAAGACATTTTATTGATTAAACACACAAGGTTCATTTCAACGGGGTGTGTGTGTGTGTGTGTGTGGGGGGGGGGTCAGTAATACATGCCGTGTGTTTGTATTTATGGACAATCAACCGGTTTTATCTCTTTCTCTCTAACATATACTCACACGAACGCACGCACGCTCTCACTCTCTCTCACTCACTCTTAAACCTAAAGACATATCCAGCGCATGAATTAACATACAGTGCTAACATACATTATCGGCTTTCAATCATTCTCTATCGTTCCACGGCACAAACTCTCTCTCTCTCTTTCTCTTTCTCCTCTCTCTCTCTCTCTCTCTCTCTCTCTCTCTCTCTCTCTCTCTCTCTCTCTCTCTCTCTCTCTCTCTCTCTCCCTCTCTCTTTTTCTAACATACAAACATTTCCAGCGCAAAAATCAACAATTTGAATAGGTACAAAAACACAAGTGTACTACACCAGCATACATTATTTGCAATCAAACCTGCTCTAACAATACACGGCACAAACTATGTATAACACATCGCCGTCTCGTTCACCTGTTCCCCATTGGGTAACTAGTCCAAAAAACTTTTCCTTTTTTGAAAAACACGATATAAGAATCTGGCCACATGCACCACTGAATCCCCTTTATCTACAGACATAACACGTAAAATACTGTTCGCATCTTCACTCTGGGTTTTTTTCTCTTAGTATTTGGACATCAAGTCTATAATCACAATATCCTTTGCATACAAACAATACATGTTTCTCGTCTTCCACGTCCTCTCTGCATACAGGGCAAATCAAAAGTGTTAGATATGGGGGGTGAGACAGAGAGAGTTCGAGTTTTGATGATTTTTTTAAATCAAAAATGCGGCATCAAACCAAAAAATATATATATATATATATATATGTGTACTTATGGCAGTAAAACCCCACATAGGGTAGACACGGTCAAACACACACGCTGTTTTGTCATTTTTACGCTGCCTTGATATGGCTGTGTTTAAGGATCGGTATGTCCATCTGTTTGTCTGTCTGTCTGTCTGTCTGTCTGTCTGTCTGTCTGTTTGTCTGTCTGTCTGTCTGTCTGTCTGTCTGTCTGTCTGTCTGTCTGTGTGTGTGTCTTCGGGTTAGACTTTTATCTCTGGTTCTCAATTGAGCTGACATTTAATGAGTAGCTTGGAATTGTGGCGCATACGGCGTGTGCCAAAAAATAGGTTCCTAGCCGTTGGAAAGCGGGAGATATGAACTTCATACGCCGTTACGCAGCCAGCCAGGGAACACATCCGTCGATAAAGGGTTTCAAATGAGGATGTGCGTCTCAACCTAACACTTGACGTCGGAGAAATGTGCAGTAAGCAATTTAGAATCCCTCAAAGACATCCGACACCGATTAAATAACCATTACAAATCGATAATTGTTTGCCCGATGTATGTTTAATGTCTGTCAAAAACAATGTGTTAAAATCAGAGAAATTGATCGTAGCATTTTTAAGATACAGCCTCATGAATTTATTGACTTTTCACCTTTTTTTTTGTAAATCCGGGTTGGCAATTGGATATGGTATCTAACTGATTAACTACAGTCACAACTACTTGTTTTTGTATGTGGCGTAAATACCGACTTTGTGCACATACACATAATGTGTGTTTTTTTATGAATAAGTGTTACCATTCTTTGTGAAATGGCTAATATTCGTTAATGTACATGACGTTTTACGTGCTGAAATTAGATCAGCTGCTCACTTCAACTGAATATATTTGCTAATAGAACCATTAGATGTTCCAAAAAGTTTACATATTGCAAACCTTGGTCTACACAATGATATATTAAAAAAGAATAACAATCGATCGTTACATTTTTGCACAAGTTTACAAAACGTAACCCTAACCCCATTTCGAATTTTGGTACAAAGAAAGGTAAACATTATCACACTCGTTGCAAATGGAAAATATGGTTGAATCTAATGATTTTTTTTCCTGTAACATATTTATTGTGTGTTACATCAAATTATTAAAGCCTCTGTCCGTGCTTCCGTCCGTCCGTCCATCTAACAGACTTTTGATCGCTAATAACTCCCCTGTTTATGGGCCCGTTATCTTCAACTTTGAAATGACATATACCATTGTTATATAAGTCTCTCCCCCCCCCCCCCTCTCTCTCTCTCTCCCTGCCTAAGGGCCTCCCCCAATTACTTACTATCGCCATCACCACCCCCGACTCCCACAACCTCTCTCTTGGGAAGGCCAGGGAGCTAGCGCTGAACAGCTCGAAACGTTCGATACAGCGATCATCTCTCCATTTGAAATCTTGATTAAAAACAAATGCATGATTTTCACGTGCAAAACACTGCAGACGGCAGAGAGAGCGCCAGCGCTGTGTTTCTGGCTACACCACCTTGTTCTGTACTGCTTTCGTTTCGGACCTAATATTTCTCTCTTAATTCAAGCTGACAACGCTAACTGATAATCTCAGGTGCTCATGCATCGAAGTTCGAACTTTGCTTCACTGACTCCATTTCAACCCACCATCATACACCATCATACACCATCATACACAAACAACTTCAAGCGCATTGATTCTTAACACTCATCTGCATTGCATTGTGCTGGTCACTTCTACATATACTGTCACCTGAATACTGCAATAATCTGTCCACTTCAAATCTTGAAAACCACACGCTCCTAGCCACGGAACTCTCGATCGTGCGCCAAACACTGACGTATACACAGCAATAACATTTTCTGCGATCGCCGCACAAGCGGGCTCTCTCTCACTCCCAAGATTCGAACACAATAGTATTTACAAGAAACTAAGTCCATCTCACGATGAACACGAGCCGAAATCATACGCACTTGACTTATGAAATAGAAAGAAATCAAATACGACGAAGAGAAGAAAAAGTTTGAAAGTACCATTGAACTTCCATGTCCAGTGTTGGTGAACATTAAGATCATTTGCTGAACAACTGTTTGATGCTTTAAAACCAGATGTGAGATTGTACACTGAGGAATAGGATTGAATGTCAGGGCAGTGAAATTGATAATCATCATGTCCATCAATAGTTCCATCCAAATCACTGAGGTTCGCAAACTGAAACCATTCGTCAACATTGGAATTATTTGCTGCATAACTATTTGTGGGATCATTTGCTGAACAACTGTTCACAAATTGAAAGCGTTGGTCAAAATTGGAAACATTTGCAACATGACTATTTGTTGCTTTATGATCAGCTTGATCACTCGCAAAATTGTACACCAGGAAATTGGATTCACAGTCAGTATGCTGAAAATTAACTTGTCCATCAGTTGTTTTTCCGTCCAAATCAGTCAAGGTATTGAATGATTTAGAAGACAACTGTTCAACGTCAGTTGTATGTGTATGCATTGACGAAAAATGAACTGGGGTCAATTCAGTCAGGTTCACAAATTGAGTAGTTTCTCCGTCCAAATCGGTCAACGTATTGGATGATTCAGAAATCTGTTCAACGTCACTTGTATGTGTATGCATTGACGAAAAATGAACTGGGGTCAATTCAGTCAGGTTCACAAATTGAGTAGTTTTTTTCGTCCAAATCAGTCAAGGTATTGGGTGATTCAGAAATCATTAGTTCAATGTCAGTTGCATGTGTATGCATTGACGAAAAATTAACAGGGGTCAATTCAGTTAGGTTCACAAATTGAGTAGTTTTTCCGTCCAAATCAGTTACGGTATTGGGCAATGCAGAAGATATCTGTTCAACATCAGTTGTATGTGTATGCATTGACGAAAAATGAACTGGGGTCAAATCAGTCAGGTTCACAAATGCAGTAGTTTTTCCGTCCAAATCAGTCAAGGTTTTGGGTGATTCAGAAGACATCTGCTCAACGTCAGTTGTATGTGTATGCATTGATGAAAAATGAACTGGGTTCAATTCATACAAACAGTTGTATTGATTTGTCAACAAAAAAAAGCAAATCTGCATAACTATCAAACACCATCATTACTGCTGCTCCATCTGAAGTAATCGCACCAGCAGAATTTCTTTCATGAGAGTCAACAATGTAGAAAGTTTGAGAATTCAGATCACCATAGATACCCACACTTGACTCGTGAAACGTTGCAAGAACAACATGTGACAATGCAAGAGCTTGCTGCAATCCCTCCGACAACGGCATTGTGGAAAAACCATTGTCCAATACTACAGTCGAATTTGTGTGTCCTGAAAACGCATCGACCACATATTCAATGTGCACTGGATGACCGGCGACAGATGAGGGCAAAGTGTTCATGTCCCAAATATCCGTCAATACCGAGTTCAGCAGAAAGTTGACTGTACAGAGCAGATCCTTCGAACAAAACATTGTCCAAACCACTTGGCTGAATTAAATTGAACACATCATGACTATGCGAAATTTGCAATGATGACTGCGAGTGCGAGACCGGCGAATCGCAAAAATTGGCGACACCCAAAAAGAAGAGCAAAGCAGAAAGTGCAATCGCCGTGCATTGACGACCGCGCACCGGGTGGAAAATATCACAGCCTTGGTGAAGATTAGCGAGTAATGATCTTACCATGATTGTTGTTTGCTTGTCCAACGTCGAATGGTGAAATTTCCCGCTTCTCTGTCCTCCACGACGCCGTCCTTTTCCCAGCATAGGTCGCGTCTTCTACATCCGCTTTGATTGTGTACGCATGCGCAGGTATTCATCGTCTGCTGTTCGAGTCAAAAGTTGAAAGCAAAGTAATTCCTGTAAGCCTGCCACTTATTTATAAAAAGAAACGTTTGATACTTTTACCAAACAGTTAGTATAATGCACGCTCTACCTGTATTCGTCTTTAAATTCTGCAAGACTGAAGCGAAAGAGGTCTGTCTCAGTTTTGTGGTCAGTTTGTTGTGTACATTTACACACGCACAACGAACAACACATGCACAGGCCCGGGGGAAGCTCTCCTTTCTTATGTCCGACCATAGACGTATACATGTAGTTTACATGTTTATTAGTCATCTATGTGATTGATTACGTGTATGATATGACGGAGAGTCGCATCGGTTTGATGCCGTGAACCCAACCGTGGCTGTGGCTGTCGTTTGAAGTAGCCTACTTCTTTATAAAGATTCATTTACATTCTACTTTTGACCAAG
>NC_090260.1:48828466-48893466 GCF_037325665.1 Littorina saxatilis
GATATTTCCTCTCCCCCCCCTTTCGCTCTCTGTGTGTCCATCTCTCTGTCCATCTCTCTCTCTGTCCATCTCTGTCTCTGTCCATCTCTGTCTCTGTATGTGTTCCATCTCTCTCTCTCTCTCTTTCTCTCTCTCTCTCCCTCTCTCTCTCCCTCTCTCTCTCTTTCTCTCTTTTTTATTATTTTTTTTTTTAGCATGTTGATGGATGTTTCCATGGAGATGGACCACGCATTCCACTGTCCCTAGAACATGTTACCACGGACCTACATTCTACTGGATGGCTGTCTCAGGATCTAGGTCACTTTAGTGGGAATATCGGTCAACTTCGAAACCTGGGGACCAGCCACTTCCGGTTCCCCTTTCAGAGTAATGAGATTGCTGGGGCCGTAGAATTGTTCATCCAGTTTTGTCCTTTTTTTCCAAAGTTGATATTAGTCGGAAGAAACAAGGACACGTGTGGTACGTGGGGGTATTTCCCGGCGAGTTTTCAGTGTTGTTGTTGTTGCGAAGCGAAGCGGCTTCCCAGTGCGGAAGGCAGGCAGTGTGTGCATCAAACAGTGTTGTTGTGATGGATGGATGAGTGAGTGATCAGGGTGAATGAGTTAGTTAAACTGTGACTGAATATCTATTGATTGATTGATATTAAAGTGAACATTAGGGGGGGGGGGTTAGAAATGCACCATTGTGCACTCGCCTTGATGTAAGGAACATTACTGCAGTCTCCAACAGCTTCAAAGTGGGTTAGACAGGCTCTTGATAAAGACTGAGGCAAAATGTGCCAAATCACACATTGTCTTGTAAGAAGGAAAAATCTTCATTTGTCACCTTTCTGCACTTTTTTGACTTTGAGTGCATAGCCACAATGGTCACAGACAAGATTCATCAAACAGATTTCAAAAAGACCCCAAACTGAACTTGTTATTACTATTTCTAACCCCTCTCACCTTTTTGACTTGGCCGTACCCAAGCCAAAAGGTTAAAAAAAAATCATAACTAATTCCATGTTGACTTTTTGGTGGGGTGGACCTATTGTTCCAGATTCGCCTTGATTAGAGCAACACTAGTGCAGTGTCCAACAGCTTTTAAAATTTGTTTTGACCTCTTGACAATGTACATGTCAACAATCCCTGACTGTGATGTAGTAAGAAAAAATCTTCATTTCTCCCCTTTCTCCACTTTTTTGTGTGTCAGTGCATAGCCACAATGGTCACAGAAAAGATGCAGCAAACAGATTTGAAAAAGACCCAAAACTGAATTTGTTATGAATATTTCTCACCTTTTTTGGACTTAAAAAAATTTGGCCCAACAAACACAACACAAATCTTTATTTTTCCCCTTTCTTCATCATTTTGTCAGATCGAATTCATCCTCGTCCTGTGAGGAAAAAAAACCCGTCTATGAAATATTCATAGTTGTTATACGAATTGAAAACAAAAAGGCTATTAATGAGAACACAAACAAGCCAAAGTTTGCAAACTACTAGCTTAGTAGACTAGGAGTAGGAAAGTCTGCAAGTGTACTGTTGCACAACTTACAGTCGACAAAGCGAGTATTTACGGCGACAGGGAGAACAAAAAACGTAAGCAAGAAGATTTTCAATATTATAAAATCAACAGTTCATAAGTTATACGCGGAAAACATAGTAATAGCTTTTATTTTACCCAAAGAATGTCGTCGACGTTGAAGTTTTTGCAGACGACATTGCTGGTGGAATTGAAACCGGATGTGATCGATCCCCAGCAGTTGGTTTGACCTCGTTTCTCTCACTGCCTGACAAGGCGAGAGAGAGAGCGCGCACCGAGACAGCCATCCAGTAGAATGTAGGTCCGTGGTGTGTGTGTATGTGTGACGGAGTGATTGAGTTTGTGTTACTGTTTGTCGATTTCTTACGGGATCCTTGAAGGCTTCGCCTCTTGTTTTTAATAATTTTGTCTGTTTCTTACGACTTAGCTTTCGTATAGTGTTATGCCTATTTTTTGGGTTTAAAATCCACCATGTAGAGGCATGGCATATTCATGATCAATTTTATTTGCTGGCGTTCTCTGGTGTCTTCTTGCTAACTTCGATAAAGTCCATCTTGACATTTATGAATGATGTAATTGTGGTGTTTCACAGGTACATTGTGTAAACATGTCAAGACATTGAGGTTTTACCGCCCTAGCGTTCATTGATTTTGTGCGCATTTCATGGCGAAAGGTTGTAACGATTCCTGTTTTTGAAGCACTCTTTTTTTGCAAATGTTTGAAACTCGTATCTGTAGAACCACCGTCTGAAGGTTTGAGATTATCGTTATTTGCCAATCCATGAGTGGAGGCATCACCAAGAGTTTTTATTTTTTATTTATTTTTTTATTTTTTTTATTTGCCAAGCACATCATTGTGGGGCTTTTTATCAAAATCATGCATCCGTCTACAAGTATATATTTCCATCACAACTGCATGTACACATACCAGATATAACGAGTCCAACATGCCTCTTGTCATCGTCCTGTGTAATTCGCAGAGGCTGCGTTGTGCAGTGTTAGATTCATTGCATATCAACTGCAGCTACCCAGGAAAAAATACCATCAAAAACCAGGATGACGTTTACCAACCGTGAGTCGTGACGTCATTGAATACGCGTCACGACTCCGCAGGAAGAAGAAGTATGAGGGCGTGGCGGCCGGACTGGACAACAACACGCAGCTATTGACGACACGCGGTTATCTTGACGTCATCGCGCGTGGCGGGCGACTTGTTAAGAGCTTCTACTTGCCAAAGTTGCGTATCCCTGACTACGTGTGTTCGCCGGTGGTGATGACGTCATTGTGTCTGACTATGCGGCCCACGAACTGTACCGTATCAACGCAAGGACTGGACAGGTGTGTGTGTGTGTGTGTGTGTGTGTGTGTGTGTGTGTGTGTGTGTGTGTGTGTGTGTGTGTGTGTGTGTGCGTGTGTGTGTACACGTAAAGCTTGACACGTTTTCTCTGCACTTCAAGGTAACCGAGACAATGAGTCATCCAGATATGGAGACCCCTCACCAGGCTGTCGTCGACAAGGGAGGCAACCTGTATGTGGCCAGCCCCCTCTCCAAGAGACTCATGGTTATGTCCCGTGCCGGAGAATGGCGGACACTGCTCCAGGGCAAACGTAAGATGCCTACCGGTGTCTGCGTCACCACTGATGACGTCATTGTCTCTTGGGCCGACGTGCACATTACAGAAGACTTGGATATGAGGAGTTGGAGCATCGTCAGGGGCTACTCAATGTCTTACGTCAACTGATAATGACGTCACATAAATAACTGGCTGGAAAATACGCACTGTGACCTAAATCAGAAGTGCGCATGCATTTTCAGGTCGTCGAAAATCGTTCTGTTGGTATTTTCGAAGAAAGTAAAGTATGTTTCACAATTTGTCTTCTTCATAATACGTTTCAATAAAACAGTTGAGATTCGTACATGACTGATGGATTGTTTGTGTACATATTTGAATTCTAATTAGCTAGTTACCCTATTTTGTTTTGTGGTTTTTACATTAAGTCAAGTTTTGACTCAATGTTTCAACATAGACGGGGAATCAAAACAAGGATCGTGGTGAGTGTGTGTGTGTGTGTGTGTGTGTGTGTGTGTGTGTGTGTGTGTGTGTGTGTGTGTGTGTGTGTGTGTGTGTGTGTCTGTGTGTGTGTGTGTGTGTCTGTGTGTGTGTGTGTGTGTGTGTGTGTGTGTGTGTGTCTGTGTGTGTATGTGTGTGTGTGTGTGTGTGTGTGTCTGTGTGTGTGTGTGTGTGTATGTGTGTGTGCGTGATTCATCCTGTCTGTTTTCCTTCCTTCCTTTCTTTCTGCCACGAACAAAAAGTTTTGTTGTTAATGTTGTCAGCCTGCGCGCTAAGAAGGAATCGTGATCTAATGCGATTACCACAAAGGAATATTTGTAAAGTTTGTGCTTTTTGATCAATTTACAGTCTAAAAGAATGTGTTTGTTTGTTTGTTTGTTTGTTTGCTTAACGCCCAGCCGACCACGAAGGGCCATATCAGGGCGGTTCTAAAAGAATTAACTTTTATGTTTCACTATTTGGGTATTAAGGAACACAAATAAACAAGACGACACAGAGAGGAATAGGCGTGCTATTCTTGCATTCAAAAAAAGGAACACAACTGCATGTCTTGCTGAACGTTTTATTCTTAGAAAAGCAAAATATCTACACACAACATCGCTTTAGTTCAGTCACTCCTAGATCCTAACAAACTTGACCTAACCAAAATCAAAACTGAGGTAACGATCAGAACCAAAAAGATAACATACCGACGGAAAGCTGCGGGGACGGCACCCACTACAGTACTCATGGTATCGCCAAAGGTCCGGCGGTGAGACTACATTTTCTTTTTCTTTTAGGCTACTTGTTGATGGCGGTCCACTTCGGGAGAGTGTGATGATTTACTTTGTGCGGCAGTCAGCATAAGCTAATCGAGACAGTGAATCTAAGCCGAGATTGTATTCGTCATAGAGACGTCACAATGTAAATGTCTATGACGTTATTTTCCTAACCTTGTCTCTTGTCTAGGAAACACGAAGGTGTGGAAAGTATTTCTTAAAAACATAATATTATTGCTAAGACCAACGATAGTGGCATGAAGCAATGTCAATGTGTAGAATTGCTTCATGTTTAATAACCTTCTCGTTCACTCGAGAGCAATGTAACCTGGGAATTGCTTGGCAACAGACAACATTTATCGTAACGTGAAACCAACGATCAGTTCCAGTCTGTTCGTCAAGACCCGAAGAAGTCCTGTACGAAAGATTCTAGGCAGGTTAGTAAATGATTCATAATCAGTAACTTTCTGATGAAGCCAATCCTAGTGTGTGTTCGTGTAATCATTTGTCTGTTCGTTTGGAGAAATTAGATGACACGAATTGGTCATTTGTGTTCCATTTCTCAAGATGCTGAAACATGTTCTGTTTCATTTTACATGTTACTAGATGAACGATTTGTTAACGGTATGCTACACTTTGTGTGCAGACACTGAATTCTCTTCACCGAGGATTGGATCAGCTGTTTTATTTGTATACCTATATCTACACTGAATTCGCTAACATGTACGTCGACGAAGAATAACCACTTGGTGTAACCTGCTGTAACTGTTGGCGTCGTCGACCTGTTCGTCCCTGGATCCTCGTCGACCCCACATTTGCCATTCGTCATCCTGTCTTCATTATTTCTTCAACCTCAAGCTAAGCGACTAACACTATAAGCCATTGTCATCATATGTCCTAGAAACTGTGTTTGTCACCAGAAACTTTTGAAGAAGAATAACTTTGTGTTCTCCCATTGTGGGCATCTATTTATTAATTAACCTGTAGTAAATAGAGGATGCTGTAAATGTTGAACAATATCTAGTTAGCTAATTATAAAAAAAATTGTTCAAACTAAATTAACGCTGTTGTGTATTCTTTGGGAAAGAGAAAACAGTGTAAGCGCAGAAGGAGATTGTGTGCATCTCAACCAAACGTCTATACCCTAGACCAACCGGTAAAATCGTCACAGAGAGGTATCAGGCTAGATGTGGTATTGTCATTGACCAGCATTCTGCTGAGGGCGGCCCACTTCGGGAGAGGTATCAGGCTAGATGTGGTATCGTCAATGACCAGCATTCTGCTGAGGGCGGTCCACTTCGGGAGAGGTATCAGGCTAGATGTGGTATCGTCAATGACCAGCATTCTGCTGAGGGCGGTCCACTTCGGGAGAGGTATCAGGCTAGATGTGGTATCGTCATTGACCAGCATTCTGCTGAGGGCGGTCCACTTCGGGAGAGGTATCAGGCTAGATGTGGTATCGTCATTGACCAGCATTCTGCTGAGGGCGGTCCACTTCGGGAGAGGTATCAGGCTAGATGTGGTATCGTCATTGACCAGCATTTTGCTGAGGGCATTCCACTTCGGGAGAGGTATCAGGCTAGCTAGATGTAGTATCGTCATTGACAAGCATTCTGCTGAGGGCGGTCCACTTCGGGATAGGTATCAGGGTAGATTTGGCATCGTAACTGACAAGCATTATGACGAAAAGAGCATCTCTCGTCACCAACGTGTGGCTATACGTATGGCATTTTGCACGATGGAACTCACAGCACGAGTTCAGAAGAAACACATACGTCATTCCAGTTGGACGTTCTGTAGCTGATACATTCTTGCACGTTGATGAATGTTGGAGATCGTGCAGTGCCACTACGCCACAATTGGCGAGTAGTCGTAGTAATAGTTCGCCCGTCACAGATTCCATGTTGACTCGCAGAGCAGGTGTAGTCTCATGAACTGAGTTGTTCTATCCACATAGCGTGGCGGATCACCTATGTGTCTGACTGGCTCCATCAGCAGAACAAGTCGTTTGTTTGTTTGTTTGTTTGCTTAACGCCCAGCCGACCACGAAGGGCCATATCAGGGCGGTGCTGCTTTGACATATAACGTGCGCCACACACAAGACAGAAGTCGCAGCACAGGCTTCATGTCTCACCCAGTCACATTATTCTGACACCGGACCAACCAGTCCTAGCACTAACCCCATAATGCCAGACGCCAGGCGGAGCAGCTACTAGATATCCAATTTTAAAGTCTTTGGTATGACCCGGCCGGGGTTCGAACCCACGACCTCCCGATCACGGGGCGGACGCCTTACCACTAGGCCAACCGTGCCGGTGAACAAGTCGTGAACTGATGAAGGGACCTGACAGGACCTCTAAATGGGAGGGGTGTACATTTCGAATTCTTCTTCTTCTTCTTGTCGTTCGCTGTTAGATCGTCAGTCCGGACTGCAGGGCGAAACGTGCTGTCCTCTCCAAGTCCTCTCTGGAGCCGTATGTATAAGTTACAGCTCCGTCCATCCATGGTATCGCCTGATATTTTGTCGAGACTGGGTCAATGAATATGATGACAGCCTCGAGTGACGTCATTATATTCTTTCACCCCGTCGAGACAAAATATCACGCAATACCATGGATGGACAGAGCTGTAACGTATATATGGCATTACCAAAGTAATGAGAATTTGTCATGGGACGTGGAAACAAAGCATGGGAAATTCACCATGGGCAATCAACGCAAGCCTAGAAGTTGTAGAACTATATTTTGTTTCAGTCTTGGCAAGGCCAGTTTTGTCCAGTTCCGAAAAAGACATCATGAATTCAATCCCCCTGCTGAGACAAAATGGATGAAAACGTATAAGCTAATATCCCGTGACGCATCAAAGCTTAATTTTGTTTTGAAATGTCTTCACAACGTACAGATAATGTATAACGACATAATCGCCATCACAAGACAGGAAAAACGCACACTTTGTTTTTCGTCTGCTACATTGTTGGTTGACGGAGAGAATAAAGCTTCAATCGTACCTTCATCAACAGGAATAAATGCTCAATCCGCTGTCATTTCGCACCTGAACATTGGGGTTTTTCTTTGACCTTTTGGTTAACATTGATACCGCAACCCAAAAGAGTGTTTCAGCTGTTTCAAGACACGGGCGGGCGGGGATGTAGCTCAGTCGGTAGCGCGCTGGATTTGTATCCAGTTGGCCGCTGTCAGCGTGAGTTCGTCCCCACGTTCGGCAAGAGATTTATTTCTCAGAGTCAACTTTGTGTGCAGACTCTCCTCTGTGTCCAAACACCCCCGTGTGTACACGCAAGCACAAGACCAAGTACGCACGAAAAAGATCCTGTAATCCATGTCAGAGTTCGGTGGGTTATAGAAACACGAAAATACCCAGCATGCTTCCTCCGAAAACGGCGTATGGCTGCCTAAATGGCGGGGTAAAAACGGTCATACACGTAAAAGCCGTGGGAGTTTCAGCCCACGAACAAACAAACAAACAAAAGACACGGGCTTATCCGCTGTCTAAAATGTCACCGGAAGCGAAAAAAATGTGTCATGCATACTGTCACAAAAAGACGTCATGACAAAGTTACACGCAAAACGAAAGAGACTTTGTCGTCATTTACTTTTGTTCGGACTTTTCCGCGTTTGCAGTTTTCTGAAGACTGAAATAAACTGCATGTGGTTAATTTCATCCGTTTAATGCTTGTCGAAACGAGCCATAAGGCTTTAGAATAAAAGATTTCACGCATAACCTGTCCATCGCAGTTCGTAGGTTGAATCTATGAATCGGCCAGAGATAGATCTGCATTTCTGGTACAACCTTCCAGATTATGAACAGCGGGTTCATGAATCATGGTCGGTGTCACAAACTCTGCCCAAGTCCAGCCATGACTTATTTTGTAATTCGTGCATGAGCTGGGTTTCGTGCGGTTTTGGCGTAGCTGAGTGCCTATACAGTGACTCGGTGTGTGTCCGTGGATATGTACAGCCAATCGCGGGAGGGTATTCACGCACGTGGTGGTGCGTGAACGAGTCACAGGCTCGAAGGTCACTGCTGTGTAAAACTGTGAAGGAAACGGATGGTTGATGCAGACCTGTTTACTCTTACGGAATGGGCGGAAGTTGTACGGATTTAAGATCGTTTTTCCGCTTGTCCGCGCACTGCTTAAAGTCTTCCGCATTTTGGCGCGATTTCGAAAAAAAAAATTGTTGGTGATGTTTTCGGTAAAAAGTTGCGATAGTTTTCTCAGTATTAAGACGTCTTTCAGCCATTTCCGGTTAGAACGGTTTCTTCTTCCGGTAGTGAACACGTGTTGCCTGTTCAGTGTTGTTCAGTGTTGGTGTAGTCTGTACTTCAAAATGCCTCCAAAAAGAAAGGAACAACACAGACACGAAACTGACGATGAAGAGTCTGAGCGCGATAGTGCGTGTGGGGCAAAGAAGAAGAAAATCTATCATCAGAAGTGGAAAGAAGATTACTCAAAGAAGTATCCGGACTTGACGGTTTCCAGGAAATTTGGCCCAGGCCATTCTTTCTGCACACTGTCCGTGTGACAGTCATTTCTCGATCACTCATGGTGGGAAGAATGATTGTGAACGGCACGTACAGACCAACATGCACAAGAAGGCAATGTCGAGTGTTGGTGACCCACAGAGAGCCAAAATATCCACTTTTTTTGGTGCCAGTACATCGTCCAACGATCTTGAAAAAAGCACAATCAGAGCGGAGGCAATAATGTGCAAATATATTGCCAAACAAAACCTGTCACTGGCCTCAGCTGATTCCATGAACAAGATGTGCAGGGATATGTTTCCGGACTCAAAAATTGCAGCAAGTAAGTTTTACTTTTTTTTGTTTCTGTTTATTTCTATTGATTCATTGAACATTATTATTGAACTAGTAGAAACGTAAATTACAATTCCCAATCTTGAGACAAAATGGTGTTTGTAATGTTTTCATATCAGAATTGTGAAGTCAAATATTCTTTTTTACAAAAAGAAGAAAAAGACAACCTACTTGACTTTGACTTGACATTGACTGTGTTCCAACTTCCCATTATTATTTTTTCTTTTTCTAAACGACATTTGAAACTAACTTCTTTGTTTGGGGAGGGGGCTTGTTATAACAGATCGAATGTGTAACTTATGTGGTTCGGTGTTGTAAGAATAATAAATTAACAGGACTAAATCACTATTTAAATGATATTGCATATATATTATTAATGTGCAGACATGAAGTGTGGGCGAAACAAGGCAACAGCCATTGTGAAAGAGATGTCGACTATGGCAATGGCGGATCTTGCCGAAAGAATGAAAAGGCTGCCCTGGAGTATTGCCACCGATGGCAGCAATGAAAAGGATAAGAAACTGTTTCCGCTGGTGGTCACCATGGAAGGTGAAGATGGGTTGGTCACCCCACAACTTCTGGCCATCCCCAACTGCGACAAGAACGCCACAGGTAAGATTTTATTTCCATGCCTTGGACTTTTTCCATCATTCATCAATCAACATTTCTTTTTCTTTGAGTCTATTGATTTAGTGTGATAGTATTAATTCAATCATAAGTACTGGGATTTTATGGGAATTCTTATTTTGTAATTCATCAGTTGCGATTTTCAATTTATGGATATTGCATCTGTTGTGTGTTGTCAGGAGAGAACATTTTTGATGTTGTCCACAAAGAGCTGGCCGTGCAGGATGTATCCTGGCAGAATTGTGTGGCGTTTGGTTCAGACAACGCCCCGGTGATGACTGGTCTTCACAAAGGGGTCATCGCTTTTGTGAGAAAGAAGCAAACCAACATTCACCTTGCAGGCTGCTGTCTTCATCTTGTGCACATAGGTGCAAAGAAAGGTTAGCATTCATATATTTTGTCAATTTTTTTATGTTTTTACTTGTGAGTATATAAAGTATGAATGATAAATGTATATTGACTTATTTGTTTCCATTTTTAAGCCCAAGCTTCTCAACTATGCAGTCGGAATATGTGGTTTATCTTCCTTCATTTGTTTGTCAGGTTTGGTTTTCTTACTGCTTTATACATATGTTTGGCATGTTGTGTCCAGGTGCTGGTTGTTTGGCTGCAGTTGAGGACATATTGATAGACATCTTCTATTACTTTCAACGGAGCGTCAACAGGCAGACTGAACTGAAAGACCTGCAAGACCTCTACGATGTAGAGCAACGCAAGCTGATCAAACATGTCTGCACAAGATGGCTCAGCATCAAGAGGTTAGTATTTTTTCCATGTATGTTCAGCTTGCTACCAATTAAGCATACTTTCATATTTTTTGTTTTTTAAGATTATTATTGTGACTTTGTGGTGGAACAAATGAGAGGCTCTCTACCTATTTCCACCTCTGTATATTACATTTGAGTTGCAATATTTTGTTGTTTCAGGTGTTTGGAACGACTGATGGACAATTGGGGACCCCTGTTGCACTTCTTTCGCAAGGAGGCGAAGTCTTTGGAGAGTGGCAGCAAGGCAGCAGACAGCAAGAGCAGCGGCAGTCAGACATCCAAGAAGGTGCAGAAAGTGTATGACTTTCTGAGATCCCCCACCAACAAGTTGCACTGCCAGTTCCTCAAGTACACCCTCAAGGTCTATGACAAGGTTTGTTTTCTTTTAATCATCGGGTTTCAATTGTGCCCTGCATAATGTTATTGCAAAGACTGTCATATGTTTACATTGTTTAAATATTTTTTTCTTGTTTCAGGTTCTCGTGGGACTACAAAGAGAAGACCCCAAGATTCATGTACTGCGGGCAAACCTTGTCCAGCTACTTCAGGATCTGTTTGACCGCTTCGTTGTTCCCTCAGAGTCTGGCAAGGATGTGAAGCAGGTAAGCACAATGACACCATATGATTCAATTGCTAAGCTTGAAGTGTTATCAGTTAAGTATTTTATGGCAGCACTATTTTAAATCAATCTTTATTTTTGTTATGTGTCAGTCAGTCTTCAGGCAGCTGTTTATTAATAGACTACTTAAAAGTAATTTGTTCTGTTGTCAGGTCCAGTTCAAGCTGCGGAACAAGCAGAAGACAGACACAGACCTGCTCATAGGATCAGCAGCAAAGGAAATGATCCAGGATGCCCAAAAGCACAACCTCCGTCAAGAGCGCATCACTGACTTTTACAAGTCAGTTAGGTTGTACTTCACAACCGTGTGCACCTACCTCCTGAACAACTTGCCATTAGATGATAAGGTGCTCATCAACGCTGTGGTGGCCGACCCACGTCAAAGGAAGGAAGCAACCTCATCACAGTTGGAGTTCTTTCTGGAGAGGTTCTCCATGCTCAAGGGGGAGGCTGAACAAGATGTGATCCTGGAGCAGTTTGCCAAGTATCAGCGCTCCCCCCTTGAAGATGAGGAAGACGACCGTCTGGATGTGACCTGGACCAAGCTGGGGAAAGAGTTTCCAGAGCTGGCAAGAGTCATGAAGGGTATCCTAACTGTCCCACACTCAAGTGCACCATGTGAGCGAGTCTTCTCCATGGTGACAAAGACCTGCACTGACCAGCGGAGCAGCCTGCATCAGTCGACCACTGAAGCACTGCTGATCGTCAAGACCAAGCCCAACAAAGAGTTGGATGACAAGGCACTGAAGCAGTTGAAGAGTGCATACTATTTGGGCCTCAAGTAGTGTATGCAATGTGAACATTTCAATTTTCTACTTATTTCTCCAATGATTTTGTGTATCATTTTGTAAAGATGTTTTTGTTCCACAATTATATCATGTCTGCAATGGATCAATGATCCAGCAACTTGGAAGTTCATTTTGCGTTCCTGAGTTTTACTTATTTCTTTGATGCCCGAACTTTGTTGAACGATTTGGATGGATCAGCAGCCCTCTTTCGTTCACTTTTTTCTTTCTATTTGCTTTTTTCGAAAAATACATCACAAATATACAATGACGCTATCGTGTAATGTAGAATTAAGTTTATAATTTCTTAGCACGCAGCAAATTATGAAAAAAATAGTGTTTTATTGCTTTAAAGTGAGCTTATGGTTTTTAAAAAAATCTTCCTCTTAAAGTGGAAAATCTTACTCATTTTCATTCAAATCTTCCTCATGGCTCAATGTAAGGGTAAACAGGTCTGTTGATGTGAATGCTCTATCCGGCCGACCGGCGTGTTGATGTTTTATACAACCCCGGAGACAAGTTGTGTTCCAGCTGTCTTGGTGTGGCTTCAAGGGTTCTACGGGTGGTCAGTCCTCGAACGGCAAGGTGTGTTGAAATTCGTTAGTTTTTCTCTCCTTCCGTGCTCAGGGTCAAAATTTGTTGGTTCGGAAGTGTTTGTGTATGAGAGAGTTTTAGTTTTTTAGTTTCCTTGGTTGGTGTCATTTTATGTGTAGGGTGTCTGGGGTAGAAAGGGGAGAGGGGGAATGGGAAACGAGGGAAAGGGGGTGGACAGTTTTTCATTGTGCAAGAAGTGTGGAGAGCGAGTAGGCTGGTGGAAAGAAGAAAAGAGGTGTCAGCAGTTGCTGCGAGTGAACTCATGTGTGGGAAGGATTTATTTTTATGGAGGGTGAATTTAAGGTAGAGAGCGTTAACTCCAGAGAATGAGTCGTGTAGTAGTTGCTAGTGCGGAAATTTGGAGACGAGGTACGGGAGGTGTAAACGGGAGTTCACTGTCAAGACAGAAGACGGGGGGGTTGGTTTTGAATATGTGACGTCATCACGGTTAGAGAAAGAGGGAAGAACGAGGTGCCACTATGTAATATGACTTAAATTCATAAGAGGTGAGGGAAGTGGCGTTGTTTGTGAAGGGGCGTTGTTTGTGAAGGGGCTGCTTGTGAATGGTTGGGTCAAATAATGGAATAGGAATTGTTTATTATGGGGGCAGCCATGTTGTATTGATTTGGTGAAATGGGAGTTGTAAATACTTTGTACATTTATATTGATGATGGTGTATAAAAGTAAAGACTATAATTAGGTATTTAAGTGAGTGAAAAATTGTAAGAATTATTACATAATTGGTCATGTTGGGACTCTGGTATTTTGATAATGATGTTGTGGTTAAAGTTAAATAGTAACTTTGATGAGATGGCCAGGGTGGTTAATTAAGTAGTTAGTTATGGTAATTAGTGAGTAATTAAGTAAAGAGGGGACTTTGTAAGTTGATGAAAATTGATAATTATGGGAAGTCAAATGAGGGAGATATTGTTGTTAGGAGAGTCAATTTATGGACTTTGTGGGTAAGGGGAGATAATTGAAGTATTGTTGGGGGAACAAGTAGTTATACTTGGCTTTGTTCCTACGACAGCGTTCAAGCACAGAAGCGGGGCTGTGGAAGAGTCCAAGCCAGGAGAGACGAACGACATAAGAGACAGCATGAGTTTCCGGGTGCAAAGTGCTTCCGACTCTACACCTGGGATGAAGGCGTGCTAGTTGGTGGGGTTTTTGACCACCGGTGTGTCGCAAAGTGTGAGCTGTGGAGGTGAGGTGGCCCACCGTCAGTGGGTAAAGTGTGGAAGGTGCTGGCATTCTATTGCCACGAGCAGTCTGTGCACAAGAATATATTATGGCTCCTGTGTGCCTGAGTTATGCAGCTGTGGCTTCAATAAGCACTGTGACCTATAAGTTAGTTTAAATACATCAAAGACATGGAGATTCTGCAGGTGTTAGAGGAAACCAGGTAGTAATTGACTATTAATTAAATATTAGGTTAGTAATTTAGTACCAGGCCTGGTTAATTACATTTCAACGGGATTAATCTGGAGTGTCTGTATTTTTTCGAGCGACGGTTGATTTTGTGGATCGGCGAGATTTGAAACTGGACTTTGATGTGAAACGTCATGATCACTACGCACGAAGAGAAAATTATGTAGTGATATGGTAATTTGTTGTTATGAAGTAAGGTTGTTACGTGGTGGATTAATGTGAGTGTGTTATTGATGAATTAATGTTCGTACCATTTATTGTGTTGAAATAAGTGGAAGAGAATTGAGGGTTTTGTTATTTAAAGTTAAGTTAATTAGTATTACTGGTGGCTGGGCCTACTGGTTTCATGTGTAGCTGCGTTTGGCGTTGATCTTATGCATCAAGGTTGAAGGCAGTGTAGCAGTAAACGTCGGTAGCCCCTATCCCGAGGTATTAGGGTAAACATAAGTTAGAAATAAAAGTTAGTTAATAAATAACGGGGTTAATTGATTAATGTAGGTGAAGATAAGCGGATTTTGAGTTGAGATAAATTTATAAAGAGACATCTTGATTTTTCGGGATTAGGGAATTAAGGTGGTAACTGGTAATATTTAGGGGATCTACAGTTCTCTTAGCCATTTTGTTTCGTTAAAACTTTAAGATAATTCTTCCTTCTTCATCTATCTTTGATTTTGAGCGATTGTGATTGGGTGTGAATGTGAATGCGGTGATGTCGTGTGTGTAAATAATAAACTTTGGTTTGAATGTTGCCAGGGTGTGGAGTCAGTGATTAGAGTAAGAGTGGTTGATTGTGTCTGAGTGTTTTGTACGATAAAAGGTATTCCTATACCTCTCCCAAAACTTAGGGGAGTTACAGTCGGAATCAAGAGGTCAAATTTGCGTGGCTCCCAATCATTTCATACAAGATTTCTTTTTTCTGCGGCTGCACAAGTTATTTTGCCTAGGTCATGGCCGAACTTTAAGCCTACGGAGAAATATCGCTGGATATTTTCTCCCTAGATTAACAAAGACAAAGAAGGAAAGTCATGCTATATAGCTTCTTTTGTAGCGCTGTCTCCTCTGGCCAGATGGTGTCCCTCAGAGCTCTGTGGTATGGACAAACCTGCAGGACGTACTCTGCTGTCTGATTCTTGCCACACGGACGTAAGGACATTTTGAATTCAAATAAAAGGAGAGATCATTTGCCATGTGTATTCTGAATACGCTATAAGAACGAGTGAATATTACCTGCTATTCAGACTTGGTCGTGTGACAGACGTTTTCTTCTACACGAGATTACGTTGATTGTCTAACGAAGCCGTCAGGCTGAGTTAGACATCAGCTAATCGAGTGTGGAAGAAAACTCTGTCGCACGACCAAGTCGGAATAGCATTTATGTCTCACAGCTTCAACAGAGGAGAGAACAAACACGTTTTGCGTACTCAGGCTTGATAAACCTAAACACAGGAGCAGCCATTGTGGAGAGATCTACTTTTTGACGAAAGTGACCGAACAACTATGAATGACGTCTCGGTATATGTGAATGACGTCACAGTCATCGTCACAGTCTGTATCTTTTGAAGCATCGCAATCTTCATGACGTCTTTCTGTGTCTGCATCCGCGAAATATTTGTTCTTTCCGGGATCTTTGTCATCTATGTTCATAACTCTGTCCTTCTAGATTCAGACTAACAAGCCTCGTGAGCGAGCCACTTTCCAAGGGCAGCTAAATTCGCGTATGGAAACAGTTCTGTCGTCTGGGATGCCGTTTTCAGTATTCTCAGCGTTGAAGAATTTGTAAAGAGAAGAAACGATAACAGCAGGAGAAATAACAGTCGTGTGTGCATTTTGGGGCTTTCGGAGGGACGATTTCGAGTTTGAATCCGTTCTTGCACATGCTCCAAAGCGTGTAACATACAATCTTGCACACGTTTGCTTTAGTAGTGGCAAAGAAGGAAAGCGTGTGACATAGAAATTATGTTACATGTCCAATTTATGCTGACAACATCGAAGAA
Source organism: Littorina saxatilis (assembly GCF_037325665.1). NCBI lineage: Eukaryota > Metazoa > Mollusca > Gastropoda > Littorinimorpha > Littorinidae > Littorina > Littorina saxatilis. Next base: position 48,844,466 of record NC_090260.1, read on the forward strand.
GAATTTAAAGATTAAGACATGGTTTACAGTAACCATGACATAGTAAAAAAATGAGAAAAAGCGTCGCTTGTAGTCCAATAAATATTGATTACATTGAATACACAGATTAATTGGGGTGCGTATTGCTAGCGCTACGTGTCATTTGTGCTACGTGTCATTTGTCCTACGTGTCGTTTGTGCTACGTGCCGCTATCGTCATAAAATATAGATGAGTGTATTGATACACACGTAGTTGAAATCACAATCCATAAATCGTTGTCAGGGGCAGGCAAGGTCTGGTTCGTTGTCTTTGAGAGGTGCAACATAAAAATTGTTGCCACAAATACAAAGGTGTACCATAAATAAATAATGTTGCCACAAATACAAAGATGTACCATAAATAAATAATGTTGCCACAAATACAAAGATGTACCATAAATAAATAATGTTGCCACAAATACAAAGATGTACCATACATAAATAATGTTGCCACAAATACAAAGATGTACCATAAATAAATAATGTTGCCACAAATACAAAGGTGTACCATAAACAAATAATGTTGCCACAAATAACAAGCCGCACCATGAATAAAAAATGTTGGCACGAAAGTTGAGAAATTGCAGGTTGAAAATTACAGGGAACGGACTTCCATTGAAGGTAAAGAAACAAAGCATACAGAGCATTTACAACTGCGTAATATTATTTAGTGTGTGGGAGTATATATTTAGAGAAAAACAGTTAGGATCCGCATAATTCTCTTTGAAATTGTACGTGTGTGTGTGTGTGTGTGTGTGTGTGTGTGTGTGTGTGTGTGTGTGTATGTGCGTGTGCGCGCGCGCGTGTGTGTGTGTGTGTGGGGGGTGTATATGCGTGTGTGTGTGCGTGTTTGTGTATGTGTGTGTGTGTGTGTGTGTGGGTTCGTGTGTATGTGGGTTTGTGTGTACGTATGTATGCGAGTGCGCTTGGGAGGGAGGGGTGCGTGTATGAATGTATGTATGTATGTATGTATGTATGAATGTATGTATGTATGTATGTATGTATGTATGTACTAGATGAATACCCGCTTCGCCGGGTAGCCGGCTTCGCCGGGAAGAAGTAGAGCCGAGGAAACGCCATGTAGGCTCGCTCAGCTAGGCCAGGTACGTTCAAGGAGAAACGCCATGTAGGCTCGCTCAGCTAGGCCAGGTACGTTCAAGGAGAAACGCCATGTAGGCTCGCTCAGCTAGGCCAGGTACGTGCAAGAAGAAACGCCATGTAGGCTCGCTCAGTTAGGCCAGGTACGTTCAAGGAGAAACACCATGTAGGCTCGCTCAGCTAGGCCAGGTACGTTCAAGGAGAAACGCTATGTAGGCTCGCTCAGCTAGGCCAGGTACGTTCAAGAAGAAACGCCATGTAGGCTCGCTCAGTTAGGCCAGGTACGTGCAAGAAGAAACGCCATGTAGGCTCGCTCAGCTAGGCCAGGTACGTTCAAAAAGAAACGCCATGTAGGCTCGCTCAGTTAGGCCAGGTACGTGCAAAAAGAAACACCATGTAGGCTCGCTCAGCTAGGCCAGGTACGTGCAAGAAGAAACGCCATGTAGGCTCGCTCAGCTAGGCCAGGTACGTGCAAGAAGAAACGCCATGTAGGCTCACTCAGCTAGGCCAGGTACGTTCAAGAAGAAACGCCATGTAGGCTCGCTCAGCTAGGCCATGTACGTGCAAGGAGAAACGCCATGTAGGCTCCCTCAGCTAGGCCAGGTACGTGCAAGGAGAAACGCCATGTAGGCTCGCTCAGCTAGGCCAGGTACGTGCAAGAAGAAACGCCATGTAGGCTCGCTCAGCTAGGCCAGGTACGTGCAAGAAGAAACGCCATGTAGGCTCGCTCAGCTAGGCCAGGTACGTGCAAGGAGAAACGCCATGTAGGCTCGCTCAGCTAGGCCAGGTACGTGCAAGGAGAAACGCCATGTAGGCTCGCTCAGCTAGGCCAGGTACGTGCAAGAAGAAACGCCATGTAGGCTCGCTCAGCTAGGCCAGGTACGTGCAAGGAGAAACGCCATGTAGGCTCGCTCAGCTAGGCCAGGTATGTGCAAGAAGAAACGCCATGTAGGCTCGCTCAGCTAGGCCAGGTACGTGCAAGAAGAAACGCCATGTAGGCTCGCTCAGCTAGGCCAGGTACGTTCAAGGAAAAACGCCATGTAGGCTCGCTCAGTTAGGCCAGGTACGTGCAAAAAGAAACGCCATGTAGGCTCGCTCAGTTAGGCCAGGTACGTGCAAGAAGAAACGCCATGTAGGCTCGCTCAGCTAGGCCAGGTACGTGCAAGGAGAAACGCCATGTAGGCTCCCTCAGCTAGGCCAGGTACGTTCAAGGAGAAACGCCATGTAGGCTCGCTCAGCTAGGCCAGGTACGTTCAAGGAGAAAGGCCATGTAGGCTCGCTCAGTTAGGCCAGGTACGTTCAAGGAGAAACACCATGTAGGCTCGCTCAGTTAGGCCAGGTACGTGCAAGAAGAAACGCCATGTAGGCTCGCTCAGCTAGGCCAGGTACGTTTAAGGAGAAACGCCATGTAGGCTCGCTCAGCTAGGCCAGGTACGTGCAAGAAGAAACGCCATGTAGGCTCGCTCAGTTAGGCCAGGTACGTTTAAGGAGAAACGCCATGTAGGCTCGCTCAGCTAGGCCAGGTACGTGCAAGAAGAAACGCCATGTAGGCTCGCTCAGCTAGGCCAGGTACGTGCAAGAAGAAACGCCATGTAGGCTCGCTCAGTTAGGCCAGGTACGTGCAAGAAGAAACGCCATGTAGGCTCGCTCAGTTAGGCCAGGTACGTGCAAGAAGAAACGCCATGTAGGCTTGCTCAGCTAGGCCAGGTACGTGCAAAAAGAAACGCCATGTAGGCTCGCTCAGTTAGGCCAGGTACGTGCAAGAAGAAACGCCATGTAGGCTCACTCAGCTAGGCCAGGTACGTTCAAGGAGAAACGCCATGTAGGCTCGCTCAGTTAGGCCAGGTACGTGCAAGAAGAAACGCCATGTAGGCTCACTCAGCTAGACCAGGTACGTTCAAGGAGAAACGCCATGTAGGCTCGCTCAGTTAGGCCAGGTACGTGCAAAAAGAAACGCCATGTAGGCTCGCTCAGCTAGGCCAGGTACGTGCAAAAAGAAACGCCATGTAGGCTCGCTCAGTTAGGCCAGGTACGTGCAAGAAGAAACGCCATGTAGGCTCACTCAGCTAGGCCAGGTACGTTCAAGGAGAAACGCCATGTAGGCTCGCTCAGTTAGGCCAGGTACGTGCAAGAAGAAACGCCATGTAGGCTCACTCAGCTAGACCAGGTACGTTCAAGGAGAAACGCCATGTAGGCTCGCTCAGTTAGGCCAGGTACGTGCAAAAAGAAACGCCATGTAGGCTCGCTCAGCTAGGCCAGGTACGTGCAAGGAGAAACGCCATGTAGGCTCGCTCAGTTAGGCCAGGTACGTGCAAAAAGAAACGCCATGTAGGCTCGCTCAGTTAGGCCAGGTACGTGCAAAAAGAAACGCCATGTAGGCTCGCTCAGTTAGGCCAGGTACGTGCAAAAAGAAACGCCATGTAGGCTCGCTCAGTTAGGCCAGGTACGTGCAAAAAGAAACGCCATGTAGGCTCGCTCAGTTAGGCCAGGTACGTGCAAGAAGAAATGCCATGTAGGCTCGCTCAGTTAGGCCAGGTACGTGCAAAAAGAAACGCCATGTAGGCTCGCTCAGTTAGGCCAGGTACGTGCAAAAAGAAACGCCATGTAGGCTCGCTCAGTTAGGCCAGGTACGTGCAAAAAGAAACGCCATGTAGGCTCGCTCAGTTAGGCCAGGTACGTGCAAAAAGAAACGCCATGTAGGCTCGCTCAGTTAGGCCAGGTACGTGCAAAAAGAAACGCCATGTAGGCTCGCTCAGTTAGGCCAGGTACGTGCAAGAAGAAACGCCATGTAGGCTCACTCAGTTAGGCCAGGTACGTGCAAGAAGAAACGCCATGTAGGCTCACTCAGTTAGGCCAGGTACGTGCAAGAAGAAACGCCATGTAGGCTCGCTCAGTTAGGCCAGGTACGTGCAAGAAGAAACGCCATGTAGGCTCACTCAGCTAGGCCAGGTACGTGCAAGAAGAAACGCCATGTTGGCTCACTCAGTTAGGCCAGGTACGTGCAAAAAGAAACGCCATGTAGGCTCACTCAGTTAGGCCAGGTACGTGCAAAAAGAAACGCCATGTAGGCTCGCTCAGTTAGGCCAGGTACGTGCAAGGAGAAACGCCATGTAGGCTCACTCAGCTAGGCCAGGTACGTGCAAGAAGAAACGCCATGTTGGCTCACTCAGTTAGGCCAGGTACGTGCAAAAAGAAACGCCATGTAGGCTCACTCAGTTAGGCCAGGTACGTGCAAAAAGAAACGCCATGTAGGCTCGCTCAGCTAGGCCAGGTAAGTGCAAGAAGAAATGCCATGTAGGCTCGCTCAGCTAGGCCAGTTACGTGCAAGAAGAAACGCCATGTAGGCTCACTCAGCTAGGCCAGGTACGTGCAAGAAGAAACGCCATGTAGGCTCGCTCAGCTAGGCCAGGTACGTGCAAGGAGAAACGCCATGTAGTCTCGCTCAGCTAGGCCAGGTTGTACGGGTAAGTTCTTTTCAGGATCTCTAAACGTCAATTTGACAAATGAAGTAGTTCTCGTTGTCGCAGGTAAGATCGTTTAGAAGCATAGCCGTCGTTTTAAGTCCGACACAATACTCTCCGCCAAGAGTCGGTTCAGGGCCATACCAAATAGGATCATTGTTCGGCAGAGAACTCCCGTCGTGCCACTGGTAGTCACTGGTAGTCAGTCTGTCAGCTCCTACCCAGACTTCATCGGAACTGGTCACTGTGCAGAACAAGAAGAACAGAATTTAATCTAAGGCGATCAAAGATGTTGGTTATAAAAAAAACGAACGATGAAATACGTGTACGCCAAATTAAAACAAGTGGCACATGGTTCGGGAACGGAGCATGCCTTTATGGCGGTCATATTTTGCAGAAATAACATTTGAGATGTGCTGAAAATACAACAAACGTTAAAATCCCGTAGCAAGGCCAATAAACCAACGGGGTTTCAATAAACAACAATAACGAGGAGACAACAAAGTACAAGGCAGTTAATTGATAAATGTTGAACACTCTCTGCTGAAAAACAAAAGACAAAACACGAAATCCATTTCCTGAAAACAAACAAACCGTTTCTGTTCCGTACCCCGGAGATTGGGATCAACGTGTTCAAGTTAGCAACATATATTCATAATAGATATTGACTTCTCCAAACTCGAACACGTCAATTCCACCCTACAGGGTATAGATCCGTGCAAACGAGGTCTAATGCTGTCAGTCGATGACAAAGCAAACTGAAGAAGCCAAGACGCATATCAAGAAGTGTAATGCAGGGTTTGGTAACTTAGCTATTTGCTGGCAGTAATGGAAACTTGTTGATGACTAACTGTTCAACAGTTGAAGTATTTCTTCTGTAAATGTAAAGTAAACAGCATGCACTCCAAACTTAAATCGGACTGTGTAGTTTTGGGGGGTGATTTAATTGAAACAGAACCACTAATGGTGGGCGAAGTCCTTTTCAGGAGTCTTCATATGTCAGCAAAGCATTGCTTTTCCGTGACGTTCTGTCAAAGCTCCGTGAAATTCTATCAAAGCTCCGTGACATTCTGTCAGAGCTCCGTGACATTCTGTGAAAGCTCCGTGACATTCTGTGAAAGCTCCGTGACATTCTGTCAGAGCTCCGTGACATTCTGTCAAAGCTCCGTGACATTCTGTCAGAGCTCCGTGACATTCTGTCAGAGCTCCGTGACATTCTGTCAAAGCTCCGTGACATTCTCGCAGAGCTCCGTGACATTCTGTCAAAACTCCGTGACATGTTGTCAAAGCTCCGTGACATTCTGTCAAAGCTCCGTGACATTCTCTTAACGCTCCGTGACATTCTGTCAAAGCTCCGTGACATTCTGTCAAAGCTCCGTGACATTCTCTTTACGCTCCGGGACATTCTGTCAAAGCTCCGTGGAATTCTGTCAAAGCTCCGTGACATTCTGTCAAAACTCCGTGACATTATGTCAGAGCTCCATGACATTCTATCAAAGCTCCGTGACATTCTGTCAAAGCTCCGTGACATTCTGTCAAAGCTCCGTGACATTCTGTCAAAAAAGCTCAGCAAATCCTTGCTACTTCAATCATCCATGCTTCTTGTTGTTCATGACTTCTTTGATCACTGTTTTGATAATGACTTACTCGTGGTTTGTAGCAGCTCAGTGATGACCGGTTCATCCGTGGCCAAGTTCTTGTAGTAGTACAGATGACCGCCGTCCTCTTCGCATCGTGACCGCGCCTCTCCGTATTGCTTACCCTCTTTGTACATTGTAACACACTGACCTCCGACCAGCAGGTAACCCAGGTTCAAAAGACAGGCAGGTATTTCTGTAACAAGTAGAAAACCACAGGTGTTTAAATAAAAAATACACTACCTTAAACTACCTTGTATACGCCGCCCAGTATCGAGTAAACGCCCACCCCCTACTTTGGGTCAAATTCTGCGCACATGGTTCTGTACCTAGTAAACGCCCACCCCCCCCCCCCCCCCCCCCCCCCCGTTTTCGATCATTAGAGTAAAGGGAAATAAAAAAGATCATTCAGTCTGCTGTTGTTGGTTAAAACAAAAAATGGTTTCCCTTCCTTAGAAATGTGTCGCGCACGGCAGAGATGTCAGTGTGACAACTGTCAGTGCTAGAGTACCTGGACAACAATGGAACTGTTTCACAAATAGCACGTGAGTAACGGAGTGGACAAAAAAGTATTAGAGAATGGCTTTAGTATCACGATACATGCATCGCACTGGGAGGGAAAAGAAGAAACGAATCAAAAGCTTCATCTTGGGTGGGAAGAGGTGTCTGAAGAAGTTGATTTAGGTGTTCTTGGATTTCAAGACGACCAGACCCTCAAGATTGGAGACATTGTCATTGATAGAGAAGATGACGAGATTGGAGACAGTGATAGAGAAGATGACGAGATTGGAGACTCGTCTGAACCTGATGAGGATGGAGAGGTCGACTAGCTTGGAGGGATTTGAACATAAAGAATGCATGGACAGACTGGTGTTTGCTTACCCTCTATCCATTTGAAAGCAAGACGTTGTCGTTAATAGACCTCATTTGGTGTCAATCTCACAACAAATAATCTTTCAGTTTCAGAGACAAACGTGACTTGTTATTTTACACTTAATTGTGATATTCGGTTATTCGGTTAAAATGCTGATAATTATCTATTTGTTCACCGCAGACCTGGATTAATCTTTTCCCGTAAGTATTATCTTTTGAAGTTATAAGCTTGTTAAAGGCACCCTCCCCCTCCCGTAAAGCACCAGTTTTAGGCCAAAGACACCCCAGGCGTTTACATACATTACAAACATCGTTTCGTTTGAACACTTATATCGCCAGAGAATATCCGTCAGGACAGCTCTCCCTATATAGCGAGCATTTTTCAAAGAATTTATTTTGCGTTCCCTGCATCCGGTACTTTCCGAAGCCTCGTTATGACGCTTTGGGGAAGTTTGGACAGGTTGAAAACACGAAGTGGGAATATAGGCAAGGAAGGAGGGACGTCTGTGACTAGTATATACACTTTTATGATGTGTAACTATGGAGCGTTGAATACTGAGTGTCGGCATTGAAATAAACTTGGCCAAAACATTATTGCAACAAATTTCGCACCCAAATTAAAGCATTAATTCCCGTGTAATGTCATTAAAACTTTATATGCCAGTCAAGGCCGTTCACTTGACTATCAGGATCACTTTTTGGATTAAAGATATCTTATACAGGGATCACGTGACCGCCGCTTAAATAAGGGTACCCTCCAAATCGACCAGACAAAAACGGAAGGTCCCAATCAAAAATCGACAATATTAATCACAATAGGCAAAACTTTGCAATTTTTACTTTTACATACAAGAAGATTGTCAAATCAATTGTCTCCCCTGAACAGGTTGATTTGTTTAACTAGCTTGCGTATTTCGTGTGCTATGCTATTTCTACTGATGCAGGTGTCGATCAGAAGAGCGATCAGGAAAAAAATCATTAGATTTAACCATATTTTTCATTTGCAACGAGTGTCATAATGTTTACCTTTCTTTGTACCAACATTCAAAATGGGGTTAAGGTTACCTTTTGTAAACTTGTGCAAAAATTTAACGATCGATGTTTATTCTTTTTTGATATCTTATTGTGTAGACCCAGGTTTGTTTTTGTCAACTTTTCTGGAAAATGTAATGGTTCTATTAAATTAGCAAATATATTCAGTTGAAGTGAGCAGCTGGTCTCATTTTAGCACGTAAAACGTCATGTACATTAACGAATATTAGCCATTTCACAAAGAATGGTAACACTTATTCATAACAACAACCATGATTTTTATGTGCACAAAGTCGGTATTTACGCCACACACAAAAACAAGTAGTTGTGATTTAATTAATCGGTTAGATACCATATCCAATAGCTTACCCTGATTTACAAAAAAAACTTGAAAAGTCAACATATTCAGGAGGCTGTATCTTAACAACGCTACGATCGATTTCTCTGGTTTTAACACATTTGTTTTATCAGACTTTACACATACACCAGGCAAAAAATTAGCGATTTTTAATGGTTGCTTAATCGGTGTCGGATGTCTTTAAGCCGGTTCCACTGTATTTGTTTCTTCATCCCTTGAACTATTTGTTGATTTATTCATTTACTTATTTCTTGATTTATGTAATGATTTATAATATTTAACACTTCGCCATCTCAGACCAGACAGCTAAGTTATTAGCTATTTGATATACACTGAAACAAGTACAAGTAGTTATCAAAGGGAACAATCATACGGGCTTACCTCGTACATAGCACTTGAAGCCAAGAGAGGTGTCAGGCAGCGGCTGCTCAGTAGATTCTGACGTCATATTCAGATAGCAAGCCGATGACGTCCGGCTCTGGCAAAAGCCAGTGCAACATGGCTGCATGGAACAAGGCGCTGACAGACAGGTCGCTGCACAGTCGTGAACCGAACGTGATTGTCGTACTGATGTCATCACGTGTCCAGGCTCCACGAACACACGGTCAAACGTCCCCACACTGACCATCGCTGAGTTGGCTCCGAACACCAAGACAAACGTTGTCAAAATCAGCGCAAGTTTCAGCGAAGAAGGTTCTTTGATAATGCTAGTTCCTGCCATAGTAAATTTTCTTAATCACCAGCGCAATTCACTTGATAAAGTAGAATTTGAAGACGTCAGAGAGATTGTTATTTTATGATGTAGGGTAATGATATAGAGAGAACACAATAACTGTTCTACATCAGTATTTTGTCATTTGGGTTACTCAAACCTGAAAACTCATTACAAACCGAATGGAGAGTTTCGAAATCAGTTTGGCTGTTCTGAGCTCTGGTCACAAATGTCAATGATGTAGGGTTATTATGTAGAGAGAGCACAATAACTGTTCTACATCAGTATATTGTCATTTGGGCTACTCAAACCTGAAAACTATATGTGACCCTCCACCACGAAATGAGTCGCATGTCACCTCGCGCGGTTCTGCGCTAGGCTCAATATAAGTCCGGGGAATGTCTTGTAACAGTGTGAGTGTCACCTTAATCACAGGCTTGTAACTCAAACAGTTTTTGCTCTTTTCTAAAACGGTTTTCACCACTGGATAGAGCATAAAAAACTCTTTAGGAAAATGTAAAAATATGAAAATCATGCAACGGTGACATGCGACTCATTTCGTGGTGGAGGGTCACATATTGTTATTTGTGCTACTCAAACATGAACAATCATTACAAACTGAATGGAGAGTTTCAAAAACAACTTGGCTGTTCTAAGATCTTGGAACAAATGGCAAGTCCGCGATCGAAACGAAGTGTTTGTAAGTTGTGACTGTTGCCATGCAGTCTGGTTAAAGATGCGGTCCGCCTGTCAATTATAAATGTTGCTCCGCGCCTAAACGGTATTATGTTCTTGCTAGTAATGTCAAGCGAACCCTTTCACAGAGGCATTGACATTATCCACTCCAAAGCGAATAAAAAGATCAAGTCGATGCAGACACAAACAGAAGAAAAATCCGGTTTGGCCACTCGCGCTCTCCAATTGACACAAACATGTTGCAAAACTGGTGTTTTTGTTCAGTTTTGGTCCTTCGTGACAGCGTTTAAACATTAGATATGCATCGTGTCAGTGGCATCAGGTTCGTGTATGCATGTTTAATGAATGGATGCCATTTTGAATGGAACATTCATTGGAGGGTTACAAATAGCGTCATTAGTCTCCCGCTTGTGCAAAAGGCAGTGAAATTGACAAGCCAGTATAGTGCAGTGGTGGTTGCGCTGAGCGGGATAGCACGCTTTTCTGTACCTCTATCCTTTTTAACTTGTTGAGCTAGTTTTTAATCCAAACATAAAATATCTACATGTTTTTGAATCAGGAACCGACAAGGAATACAGTGCATCTGTTGTTAAATTTCGTAAATTTAATTTTAATAGCTTGATTTTTGTCCGAATATAACATATTTATATTTTTTTTGAATCAGGAGATGATGAAAAATAAAATTGAGTTGTTTTGGGATTGTTTTATGAAAAAATAATTTTCATTACAATTTTCAGATTGTAAATGACCAAACTCATCAATTAATGTGTAAGTCTCTAAGCTGAAATGCAATACCGAAAGTCCGGAATTCGTCAAAGATTGCTTGATACAATTTTGGTCAATAAATGAGGGCGTACGTGGCAGTGCTGCCTCAACTTTCACTATAAGCCGTCTATGACGTCATCAAAGACTTTTATCGAACAAATGGAGTAAAAAAACAAGTCGCGTAAGGCGAAAATACAACATTTAGTCAAGCTGTCGAACTCACAGAATGAAACTGAACGCAATGCAATTTTTCAGCAAGACCGTATACTCGTAGCATCGTCAGTCCACCGCTCGTGGCAAAGGCAGTGAAATTGACAAGAAGAGCGGGGTGGTAGTTCTTTCTTTCTTTATTTGGTTTTCAACCACGAAGGTTATATCGTGACGGAAAAAGGGGGGAAAGCCACTTGTCAATTGTTTCTTGTTCACAAAAGCACTAATCAAAAATTTGCTCCAGGGGCTTGCAACGTAGTACAATGTATTACCTTACTGGGAGAATGCAAGTTTCCAGTACAAAGGACTTGACATTTCTTACATGGGGTAGTAGTTGCGCTGAGAAGGATAAGGCACGCTTTTCTGTTCCTCTCTTCGTTTTAACTTTCTGAGCGTGTTTTTAATCCAAACAGACAAGAAATAAGATAAAAGTGTTTTTAAATTGATTTCGAAAATCTAATTTTGATCATAATTTTTATATTTTTAATTTTCAGAGCTTGTTTTTAATCCAAATATAACATATTTATATGTTTTTGGAATCAGAAAATGATGAAAAATAGGATGAACGTAAATTTGGATCGTTTTATAATTTTTTTTTTTTTACAATTTTCAGATTTTTAATGACCAAAGTCATTAATTTTTAAGCCACCAAGCTGAAATGCATAACCAAAGTCCGGCCTTCGTCGAAGATTGCTTGGCCAAAATTTCAATCAATTTGATTGAAAAATGAGGGTGTGACAGTGCCGCCTCAACTTTTACAAAAAGCCGGATATGACGTCATCAAAGACATTTATCAAAAAAATGAAAAAAACACCTTCCGGGGATATCATTCCCAGGAACTCTCATGTCAAATTTCATAAAGATCGGTCCAGTAGTTTGGTCTGAATCGCTATACACACACACACACGCGCACAGACATATTGACACAGACACACACACACACACACACACACACACACACACACACACACACACACACACACACACACACATACACCACGACCCTCGTCTCAATTCCCCCTCTATGTTAAAACATTTAGTCAAAACTTGACTAAATGTAAAAAGACCAGGGGTATTGTACCCAGGAACTTTCATATGAAATTTCATGAAAATCGATTCAGTTGTTTTCTCGAAATCGCTCTACACACAGACATACACCACAACCCTCCTCTCGATTCCCAGTCTATGTTAAAACATTTAGTCAAAACTTGACTAAATGATAAAACGTTTACAGGTAACCAGAGAGTAATGGAGAGACACCCACTCAGACAGACACACACACACAGACAATCAGACAGACAGACATAAATCTTGCTTGTGTATGTGATTGCTTAACAAAATAATCAACAACAACAACAACAACAACAACGCAAATAACAACAACAACAAAAACAAACTTCAAAACATAATCAAAACAAGAGGCGAAGCCATCAAGGCTCACGTAAGAAATCGACAAACAGTAACACACACACACACACACACACACACACACACACACACACACACACACACACACACACACACACACACACACACACACACACACACACACACACACACACACAGAAAGAGCATAGGTGAAACTGTGCAAGAAAGCGAGACACTAGATCTAGATCTGTCTGTCTGCATGTAGCCTACTTACAGGGACACGACTGCCAACTAGTCTCGGCCCGCTCAAAATAATAATGACCGAGACTTTCAGTACTTCCTTCGCGTGACGTCTAACCCCCTTACGTCATAATGTGACGTCAATGTAATGTGACGTCTTCAAATGTTAGAGTTTCTACCTCAGACATACACACGCACGCACGCACGCACGCACGCACGCACGCACGCACGCACGCACATACGCACGCACAGACAGACAAAGTTACGATCGCATAGGCTACACTTACGTGAGCCAAAAAAAAATGACAGACAGACAGACAGACAGACGGACAGACAGACAGACAGACAGACAGACAGATACAACAACATTAACAACAACAACAATAACAATGATAACATCCCAGCTAGCAAGCTTTCGTCGGCCGACTGACGATTTCAGTCGGGTGACGTCGTCATATGTCGTGTGTCGTCGTCCGTTGTCGCGCCGATACCGTTTTGACTGTGTGTAAAACTCGGCAAATGTACGTAATAAACCCCGACATCGGCCCGACGCAATGTTGCTGTCGATAAAAATATGCAGAGTTACGGGAGATAACAAATTGATGATCATTATTTTAACATTTGTTACGTCCCCTGTTCAAGCGTCGGTCCAGCAACGGCGTGACATTATGAGACTGACCATGCAAATGCGAAACTAAATTATTCATATTTGTTGACTTTTTCACATAGGAGTAGGATAATTAATTGTAAGTTTTATTTGCATATTTGCAATCAAATACAGCATGAGCTCAAATCATGAGTTTTACATTTTAAAAATACGCCATCATTTACTTGAAATATTCAAATAGCTTTCCTTACGGTAAACAAGATTGAGTGTGAAAATGGCTGCTGCTTTCCCGCGTGAGCGAATTTTATTTGTTTTCTTAGTTCAAGTTAATATCGAAAGAAGAGACATTCTTGGGAATGTTGGACAGCACATTGATGATATGTTATCCGAGACGAATGTCGCCTCGGGATCTCAATCTGAGTGCTGGTCCCAGTGCCACGTGGTGGCGGTGAGAATAGTTGTGTAGCCAGTGAGTCAGGCTCTTGGCAATGACAATCAGATTCAGACGTCAACTCGAGGACAACCGACGGATGGAGCGAGTAAGTGATTTCGTATTTTTTTTTTTTTGGCTCTCAATGTTAGTTTTGCTGTTACAGTGAGGGGGGGGGGGGGGGAGTACATACTGCTGTATCTTATTCTGTATATGTAGATGTAGGTGTGTTTTGTCCAGTTACAGTGGGGGAGGGGGGTGTTGTACATACTGCTGTAAATATAGATGTAGGTGTGTTTTGTCTTGTTACAGTGGGGGGGGGGGGGGTGTGTACATACTGCTGTAGATGTAGGTGTGTATTGTCCTGTTACAGGGGGGGGGGGGGGTAACATACTTCTGTAGCTGTAGGGGGAGGGGGGTACATACTGCTGTAGCTGTTAGTGATTTTTGCACTGTTACACTGGGGGGGGGGGGGGGGGGGGGAGTACATACTGCTGAATCTGTAGCTGTAAGTGTGGTTTGCACTGTTACACTTGGGGGGGGGGGGGGGTGTACATACTGATGTATCTCTAGCTGTAGGTGTGACGTGTATTGCATTGTAACACTTGGGGGGGGGGGGGGGTGTACATACTGATCTATCTGTAGCTGGTGGTGTGTTTTGCACTGTTACACACTTGGAGGGGGGGGGGGGTGTACATACTAACTGCTGAATCTGTAGCTGTATGTGTGTTCTGCACAGTGACACTGGGGGGGGGGGGGGGAGGGGGTTGTACATACTGCTGAATCTGTAGCTGTAGGTGTGTTTTGTACTGTTACACTTGGGGGGGGGGGGGATGCATACTGATGTATATGCTTGGCGCTGGTGGACAATATTCGCTTTTTTGGCCAAAAACACACTTTTTTGGCCAAAAACGTACATTATTGGCCAAAAAGTGTGTTTTTGGCCAAAAACATGTTTTGGCCAAAACTTTTAAGTGCAAAGTTTTGGCCAAAAAAATATTTGGCCAAATCTAAAACATTTGGCCAAATCTTCACTTTTTTGGCCAAATGTTTTAGATTTGGCCAAATTTTTTTTGGCCAAAACTTTTGCATTGAAAGTTTTGGCCAAAAAATAGTTTTGGCCAAAACTTCATTTTTTGGCCAAATCTTTGAGTACCCCTTGGCGCTGATGGACAATATTCATTTATTTGGCCAAAAACGCCAGTGTTGGCCAAAAAAGCAAAGTTTTGGCCAAAAAATTATAGTTTTGGCCAAAAACGCCAGTTTTGGCCAAAAACGCCAGTTTTGGCCAAAAACGCCAGTTTTGGCCAAAAAATTATAGTTTTGGCCAAAAAAGTGAAAATTGTCCACCAGCGCCAAGCTGCTTGGCGCTGGTGGACAATATTCACTTTTTTGACTCAAAACACACTTTTTTGGCCAAAACTGGCGGTTTTGGCCAAAAAAGCAAAGTTTTGGCCAAAAAAGTATAGTTTTGGCCAAAAACGCCAGTTTTGGCCAAAACCACCAGTTTTGGCCAAAAAAGTGTGTTTTTGGCCAAAATAACACACTTTTTGGCCAAAAACGTACATTTTTGGCCAAAAAAGTATAGTTTTGGCCAAAAACGCCAGTTTTGGCCAAAAACGCCAGTTTTGGCTAAAACCGCCAGTTTTGGCCAAAAAAGTGCGTTTTTGGCCAAAAAAGTGAATATTGTCCACCAGCGCCAAGCTGCTTGGCGCTGGTGGACAATATTCACTTATTTTGCCAAAAACACACTTTTTTGGCCAAAACTGGCGGTATTGGCCAAAAAAGCAAAGTTTTAGCCAAAAAAGCAAAGTTTTGGCCAAAAAGAGATTTGGCCATAAAAGTGAATATTGTCCACCAGCGCCAGCAAATACAAAAGATTTGGCCCAAAAAAGATTTGGCCAAACAAAAAAGATTTGGCCAAAAAAGTGAAGATTTGGCCAAATCTTTTTTGTTTGGCCAAATCTTTTTTGGGCCAAATCTTTATGTGGCAGAACTTTGGCCAAATCTCCCGTTTTAGCTAACATAAACAGTTTTGGCCAAAACTTTTACATAGACAGTTTTGGCCCAAAAAAAGTTATAGCCAAATCTATTTTATTTGGCCAAATGTGTGAGTTTTTTGGCCAAATCTTTGTCTTTTTTGGCCAAAACTGGCGGTTTTGGCCAAAAAAGTGAATATTGTCCACCAGCGCCAAGCATAGATGTAACTGTGGCTGTAGCTGTAGGTTTGTTATGTACTGTTACAGTAGGGGGGGGGGGGGGGTTGAACATACTGCTGTTTTTGTAGCTGTAGGTGTGTTTTGCACACGGGGGGGGGGGGGGGGGGGGATTGGGGTTGTATATACTGCTGTATCTGTAGCTCTATGTGTGTTTTGCACTCTACACGAGGGAAGGGGGTGGAGTGTTGTATGTTTTGTACTGTTACAGTGGTGGCAGCGGGGGGAGGGGGTGTACATAATTCTGAATCTGTAGCTGTAAATGAGTTTTGTACTGTTACAGTGGGGGCAGGGGGGGTTGGGGGTTGTACATATTAATGCTGTAGCTGTAGGTGTGTTTTGCACTGTTACGTACACTGGGGGGGGGGGGGGGGTTGTACACACTGCTGTATCTGTAGCAGTAGGTGCGATTTGTGCTGTTACAGTTGGGGGGGGGGGGGGTACATACTGCTGTAGCTGTTGGTGTTTTTTGCACTGTTACACTTGGGTTGGGGGAGGGGGGGGTTGTACATACTGCTGAATCTGTAGCTGTAAGTGTGTTTTGCACTGTTACATTGGGGGGGGGGGGGGGGGTATACATACTGCTGTATCTGTAGCTGTAGGTGTGTTTTGTACTGTTACTAAGGGGGAGGGGGGTGTACATACGGCTGTAGCTGTAAGTAATTTTTGCACTATTACACTTGGGGGGGTTGTACATACTGCTGAATCTGTTGCTGTAGGTGTGTTTTATACTGTAATACTGAGGGGGGGGGGGGGTGTACATACGGCTGTATCTGTAGCTGTAGGTTTGTTTTGTACTGTTACAGTGAGGGCGGGGGGGGGGGGGGGTCTACATACTGCTGTATCTGTAGCTGGTGTTGTGTTTTGCACTGTTACACTGGGGGGGGGGGGGGGGGGAGGGGGTTGTACATACTGCTGTATCTGTATCTGTAGGTTTGTTTTCCACTGTAACACTGGGGGGAGGGGGGTTGTACTGCTGTAGCTGTAGCTTTAAGTGAATTTTGCACTGTTACACTTGGGGGGCGGGGGGGGGGGGGTACATACTGCTGTAGCTGCACCCAGCCAGCAAGACATTAGCGGCCGATAATCGGCCGAACACCCTTCAAAAAGTCGGGCCGGTGATGTCAAAAGATACGACGCAGGTGTTGGCCCGACTAACTTTTGCAAAGAGGCAAAGAGGCGGCCGACAGGCGGCCGAACACCTGTACTATGGCGGCACGCATCCGGTCCGATGTTAATCGGCCCGATGGCTTGTTGGACCTGCGGGCCGACATCGTCCCGATGTCTTCCCGCTGAAATCGATATCTTCCCGATGTCGGCATAAGGTGTCGGGCCGCAGGTCCAACAAGTCATCGGGCCGATTAACATCGGACCGGATGCGTGCCGCCATAGTACAGGTGTTCGGCCGCCTGTCGGCCGCCTCGTTGCCTCTTTGCAAAAGTTAGTCGGGCCAACACCCGCGTCGTATGTTTTGACGTCACCGGCCCGACTTTTTGAAGGGTGTTCGGCCGATTATCGGCCGCTAATGTCTTGCTGGCTGGGCAAAAACAACAAGAACGGCATCAACAACAACAATGACAACAACAACAACAACATCAACAAACGATCGCACATAATCAGAAATATTGATGGACAGCCATCTACACAGTCAAATAATCTGGTACCCTCCAAACTCTTCCGAACCAAAACGTATGGGTGCAGAATTACACAATGTATTATTGTGTTTTTGGTATTTAGTGTGTTTGTTTTTGTTATGGAATAACATGGTGCACATAATGACTGTGTCATGTAAAAATGTGTATGTGTGTTTAGATTTGTGTGTGTGTGTGTGTGTGTGTTTAGATTTGTATGTGTGTTTAGATGTGTATGTGTGTTTAGATGTGTGTGTGTGTTTAGATGTGTACGTGTGTTTAGATGTGTATGTGTGTTTAGATGTGTGTGTGTGTTTTTAGATTTGTATGTGTGTTTAGATGTGTATGTGTGTTTAGATGTGTATGTGTGTTTAGATGTGTGTGTGTGTGTGTGTTTAGATGTGTACGTGTGTTTAGATGTGTATGTGTGTTTAGATGTGTGTGTGTGTGTGTGTGTGTGCTAAAATGTGTGTGTGTGTGTGTGTTTAGATGTGTAAACCTATGTGATTAGATGTGTGTGTATTTAGATGTGTATGTGTGTTTGGATGTGTGTGTGTGTGTGTGTTTAGATGTGTATGTGTGTTTACATGTGTATGTGTGTTTAGATGTGTGTGTGTGTGTGTTTAGATGTGTATGTGTGTTTAGATGTGTACGTGTTTTTAGATGTGTGTGTGTATGTGTGTGTCTGTGTATACATGTGTGTTTGTGTATGTATGTGTGTGTGTGTATGTGCGTGCGTGTGTGTGTGTGTGTGTGTGTATGTGTGTGTGTGTGTGTGTGTGTGTGTTTAGATGTGAATGTGTGATTAGAAGAAGATGCTTTGCCAAATTCTTGCTGCTGCAGTCAAATTGAATTATAAGATTCGTTTGTGTTAGTCATCATCACTCTGACCCCCCCCCCCCCTCTCTCTTTTGCACACCCAACCCACCTCAGCGTTTTTATTCTGACGACATTGTTGTTGCAGTCTCACCATCTCCCCTTTTTACTCCATTTTGCTTTAGATTATAAGTTACGTTCTTAATTTGATGTGACTTTTTATGGGTATTAGCATTTGTTGCCCTTGACAATACCTGTATTAGACGTTTTCTGTGTGGATGCAAATACATAATCACATTTTATATAAGCATATCGTGTTGTGTGGTCCTAAGTGCATATTCCATGCCACGCTCGGATCGCACAGCCGAGTGCATGTCATTCACTTCACGAATGCGACTTACAGGGTGCTTAGGTTCTGGTTACCTGACCAACACCGCAGGCCACTGCAGCAGTTCTCGGGCCTGGTTGACGCCAGGATATATTATGACAGTTAGCGTAGAGTGCTGCCCTGTCACCTAGTCTCAAACCAAATTGGAAATCCATAGCATCCTCATTATAATCATCCTCATCTCATTAATCATACAAAATTATAATATTGTCCCGGTCAAGTTCGTGTGGCCCTTCATGCCCGGAGCTCTCTTGGTGACCTTGGTCTCAGTATTCCTGTTCCTTCCATCCCTGAAAAGTAGTTCTGCTGTCAGTCTTCAACGTGTGACGTCCCAGTTATAGTTCGACGGAGGGACGTAGTGACGGTCTGCTGTGTGTGTGTGTGTGTGTGTGTGTGTAAGGATTGCACAACATCTCCTTCAGGGACAACTACACCAACAACAAATACACAAATGTGTGCCCAGTGTGTGTGTGTGTGTGTGTCAGGGCCGGACTAGTCTAAGAGGAGGGGGGGGGGGTTGCCAGTGGTGGTCCAGGGCAGGGGCGGACAAGAGGGGGGTGCACAGGGTGCAGGTGCACCCCCCCTCCGATTCAAAGTCAGTGCACCCCCCCTTACAAAGCAACTGATCCGCCCCTGCAGGGGGATGTCCCCCCCCCCCCCCCCCCTGGCGGGGTCAAGGGGCAGAGCTGATGGGTAGGTCATATTCTGAGATAGGAAAATGGTCGCTCCTTGCATGAAACGGCATGAAATAAACAATAATAAAAATGTTTTAAATAAGGGAGGTACATGCATGTTTAGGCTGGGGGGGGGGGGGGGGGTTGCGCAACCCCCATAACCCCGCCGGTAGTCCGGCCCTGTGTCAGTGTGTGTGTGTGTGTGTGTGTGTTTATGTGTGTGTGTGTGAGTGAGTGTGTGACGGAGTGATTGAGTTTGTGTTACTGTTTGTCGATTTCTTACGGAAGCCTTGAAAGCTTCCCCTCTTGTTATTGTAGTCCGCGTTATTATGTGTTGTTGCTGTTCAGGGCCGGACTACCGGGGGGGTTATGTGGGTTGCGCAACCCCCCCCCCCCCCCCCCCCCCTAGCCTAAGCATGTACCTCACTTATTTAAAACATTTTTTATTATTGTTTATTTTATGCCGTTTCATGCAAGGAGCGACCATTTTCCTATCTCAGAATATGACCTACCCATCAGCTTCTGGGGGCTTTGCCCCCTGACGCCCACAAGGGGCTCTGCCCCTTGACCCCGCCAGGGGGAACATCCTCCTGGACCACCACTGGCAACCCCCCCCCTCCTCTTAGCCTAGTCCGGCCCTGCTGTTGTTGTTAGTTGTTGTTGTTGTTGTTGTTGATGAAAGGTATTCTTGTTCTTGTTGATGTTGTTGTTGTATGTGTTCTTGTTGTTGTTGTTTTTGTTACATTTAGTCAAGTTTTGATTAAATGTTTTAACATAGAGGGGGAATCGAGACGAGGGTCGTGGTGTCTGTGTGTCTGTGTGTGTGTGTGTGTAGAGCGATTCTGAGTAAACTACTGGACCGATCTTTGTGAAATTTTACATGAGAGTTCCTGGGTATGATATCCCCGGACGCTTTTTTCTTTTTTTCGATAAATGTCTTTGATGACGTCATATCCGGCTTTTTGGCCAAGCAATCTTCGACAAAGGCCGGACTTCGATATTGCATTTCAGCTTGGTGGCTTAAAAGATAATTAATGACTTTGGTCATTAAAAATCAGAAAATTGTAATTAATTTTTTTTAATATAAAACAATCCAAATTTACGTTCATCTTATTCTTCATTATTTTCTGATTCCAAAAACATATAAATATAATATATTCGGATTAAAAACAAGCTCTCAAAATTAAAAATTTAAAAATTATGATCAAAATCAAATTTCCGAAATCGATTTAAAAACAATTTCATCTTATTCCTTGTCGGTTCCTGATTCCAAAAACATATAGATATGATATGTTTGGATTAAAAACACGCTCAGAAAGTTAAAACGAAGAGAGGTACAGAAAAGCATGCTATGCAGCACAGCGAAACCACTTCCGCGGTAAACAGTCTCGTAAATTTCACTGCGTTTTGCACGAGCGGCGGACTACGGTCATTGTGAACAAATGCAGTGCGTTCAGTTTCATTCTGTGAGTTCCACAGCTTGACTATATGTAGTAATTTCGCCTTACACGACTGACTTGTTGTTGTATGTGTTGTTGTTTTTGTTGTTGTTGTTGTTGTTGTTGTAATCAATATGTTTTGTTGTTTTTGATGTGTACTGATTTGAACGGATATGATTTGTTGTCAAGTTGTTGTTGTGTTGTTTGCTGCAACGAAAGTAGAAATGACTCAACCGAGTTCATTTGCTTATTTTGGTACACCCTCCCCCCCACACACACACACATTCTATGTCTTTACATTTGGAAAACAGGGCCAGCCAGTTCGAGTCTAATGCGTGCGTGAGTGTGTGCCGTTGTGTGTGTGTGTGTGTGTGTGTGTGTGTGTGTGTGTGTGTGTGTGTGTGTGTGTGTGTGTGTGTGTGTGTGTGTGTTGTGTGTGTGTGTGTGTGTGTGTGTGTGTGTGTGTGTGTGTGTATGTGTGTGTTCGTGTGTCTTGTCTTGTCTTGTCTTTCCATTATTGCCCACAATCAGTAGTAGTGATTACTTCGGCACTAATTGATGAGATGTTGCGCAAGTCCAAGAAAGCCGCTGAGCGTTTCCAGCATCCAAAAGTCCATTAAAATTCACGGGTTGGGGAGTATGGGGGGGAGGGGACATGAGTCACAGTGGCTACTGGATTAGCCTGTATGAGGCGCGCGACACAAAGGTGTCGACAGTGCGGGCCTCGACGACAGCTGCTGGTAGAGAGTTCCAGTCCTTCTTTCTTTCTTTCTTTATTTGGTGTTTAACGTCGTTTTCAACCACGAAGGTTATATCGCGACGATTCCAGTCCTTCACTGTGCTGGGTAGGAAAGCGTGTGTGTGTGTCATGTGTGTGTGCGTGTGTGTGTGTCATGTCAGTGTGTGTGTCATGTGTGTGTGTCATGTGTGTGTGTCATGTGTGTGTGTCATGTGTGTGTGTGTCATGTGTGTGTGTCATGTGTGTGTGTCATGTGTGTGTGTCATGTGTGTGTGTCATGTGTGTGTGTCATGTGTGTGCATCCTTTGTACAATTCTTGCATTCACAAAATCACTTTTCAGTACCGAATTCAGACACTGGTCTTTCGCGGCCCGACTAAACTTCGCGCCAGCACGCGCTAGCACGCGCCAGCACGCGCTACCTTGAACCATAGCACTTATATACTTTATTTTTATATTTCTAGTTAGTTCGTCGTCCATTCTCACATAATACAAAATTTCAAACTTCAATGATGAAAAATACGGAAGTTATGACGAGTTTAAGGAGAGCTAATGCACTACTCTCAAATCCGACGATTTTCGCCATTGACGGCTAAACCGGCAGCGCGCTACCACTTTGAAGTAGACGCTACCCGGTGATCGGATCCATAACACTTACATCATTTATTTTTATAGTCTATATAGTTCATTGTCCATTCTTACATAATACAAAATTTCAAGCTTGACTGGAGTGTTGAACATTTCAGTAGTTATGACGGGTCAATTTAGGCGAGCTAATGCGCTACTGTCTCAAACTAATTAATGACTCCGTATCCGACATTGTTTTTTATCACTGAAGTTTGAAATTTTGAATAATGTAAGAACTGACGATGGAATGACTAGAAACATACAGATAAATCTCAGTAGCGTCCACTTAAGGGAAGACACGGCACCTCAATTTTCACTAAAATCATGATTTTTGTGATGTTGTGATTATGCCTGATTTTGACTCATGAACACCCCTTCTAACAGCTCCAAACACTATTTTGCTCTAAAACTGGTGCCAAATGTATGAATTTAGCCAATACAAATGTGTACCGAAGCTTGTTGGCGTTTATTTTGTGCAATATTTGCTAAAATAACCTTTTTTTGACACTTTACAACACCACAATTCGCTCGAGGAATCGCCTCGCGTAGCAGACGAAAGAAAAGCCCGAAGTTTCCCGAACCGTTTCAACGAACTGACGTCACTGCCGGAAACTGCCATAAACGGCTTCGCGCGGTTTTTTCCAACGCAGACGACGATACGAAATATTCCAAATAAGGGAGAAGCCTACTACGACTTGAAGATTAACCAATCAGAAAACCGGCATGCTTTTGTATGAATGGCATTCCTACCCACAATGCAACAGTTTCGTTCCCACAATGCAATGCGGTTTCCTCTTGTCGATGATGTCAACAAACACAAAAAAGCAAAAGTTGAACATCGAGTGAGCGTAGAAAAAGTTGTTTGCCATCGCTATTTTTGTGTTCTGATAGTGAATTTTGTATCAGACTGACTGTAAAATGCCAAGAGCAAAGGGAGGGAAGAGGAGACTGCAAGCGGTAAAAGCAGCAGCGGTCAAAAAGACGAAGCAAGTCGAGCGATAGGGGACTGTCGAAATGCAGCGACCCGCAGTCGAAGTGTGCGTTTCGAAGAAAACATGAGGCTATGAATGCTGACGAAGATCTTGCCGACGAACGCATGTGTTACAGCTTACTCGACTACCGACTGATCTTACATGTCCCGTATGCAAGGAGACTGGTCTCTCGATAACTGTGAGTGAAGGAGAAAACGCTGGCTTCGCCTCTCAGCTGCTACTGACGTGCGATGGTTGTGGCGATTATGAGAAAAAGATGTCAATTGTCATCACCTCGAATGCAGGACAGTGATAGCAAAAACATTGCTTTTGAAGTAAATCCAATGATGGTACTGTTCAGTCACGAGGTGGGAGGGAGCTACGCTGTTCTAGAGACTTTCAGTGCAGTGGTGGGAATACCAGCCATGCATCTGAAAACCTACCAGCGACATGACAAGAAAGTGACAGGTTGGTGTCTTGCTGTACTCTCTTTATCCAACTTACTTGCTCACTGTGGAAAATAATTTTTTGTAAAAGATGGAAAAAATATTCACTGGTTGAGTTTGCTTACTTCATTGTTTACTTCATGTAAGAACTAAGATATGTAAACAAACCTGTACAGAGAAAAGTAGAAGTATCTTTATAATAAAAAGACCAAACAATACTGTAATGTAAAGATCTCAGTTTCTGTTCTGTCGTCTGTCTTCTTCTTTGTTCTGTGTTTTGTGCCTGAGGAAAACTCTAGAATGGTCGAAAGTTTGTTACATTTGTCAAACATGTGAGTAAAGTATTTTGGGGTATTTTTATTTTTCGCTCTCTCACGCGCAGTCACCATTGTTCTGCTATCTTTGTTATGTAACCAGTATTAGTATTAATACTTGTAGTAGTAGTAGAATTTCTCTCTAAGTTATAAAAGTGTGTAAACCCTACTTAGGTTTGAAATGAAGAGTAATTGTTGTGCCCCCGCTTTTAGTTTGAACCTGTCGATATATGTACATGTATTTATGGGATGTATTTATGTGTTTCTAGCTGCTGAAGTGGAAGCTGGGTCCGCCATGCTGACGCTGCTTCTGCTGTCAATGCCCGTCGGCGCCAAAAAGGAGTATGCGGGACAGCGTCGTCTGAATGTTCGGGCTGAGGAAGCACGAGATGGCAATGTGTATGGAGGGGGAGAACATTGAACATTACACTACATCAGGATGACCAGGGACAACAGTGATCAGGATGTTGTGTGTGTTCAGTGACTGGAAGAAAGGAAATTTTTTCTTCATAAATCACATCAGTGTCTTTTGGTGACTGTATTTCGTACAGGAGTTGTTCTACAAAGCTGTGTACCAGGAGAGGGTCATGACTTTAGAGTTAGATTTAGGAATGTTTCTCTTGCTTCTCGAATGATATAATTATAAGGATATCAACACACTGCAAATTGACCAAAGAGATAATGATAATAAAATCAAGAAGATTGTTAGGTTGGTTAGTGTTTTGTATAAAAGCAAACACAGAAAATGACGTCAAAAATTGCGTTTTTTTTTGTGACATTCTTAGCCTACATCTTGTTTTTTAAGTATCCGTGTGGCTGCTAATGAAATGCAGCCATGAACCCGCCCCCCCCCCCCCCCCCCCCCCCGATATACATCTTCGTTGTGTTTTGTGCTAATGTTACATATATGCACTTAGCTGTTTTCCCCTACTCATGTTTACAGTGTGCATTTGGAATGTTAAATAACGATTTCCTACATAACATTTGGTTTAAAATTTGAGTTGTTTAATAATTTCTATGTAACATTTGGTTTATAAAACCAACCGTGAACTACGTGAACACGAATATATGCGACTCGGTATTTTATCAGGCACTACTGATGTGTAGTGAATGCGTAGAATGTGCGCCTTGTCAATTCGATTCGATTTGAATGTGATTTTGCCTTTCGCGGGTCGCCACTAAGCTTCGTTTATATTTTTTCTTGTTACGCTGGATTGTTAAAAATTACATTTGTCACTTAGCAGCGCATGAAACTTGGTGTTTCTTTTGCATGTAATGTTCTTCAACATCGCTGAAAGGTTTTTCCATGAAAACAATTCTGTCAACTTTTTGAACGCAGCAGGCGTGGAGCGTTTTATGAGTCGTTACCAATGAGGGACGAATGTTACGTAGGCAACCTTTCGCGACTCTTCGCTCTAAAAGTGAATATTTTTCCAAACGTTCGACATTTTATTGTTTTATTTTGTGATATACGTGCTCAGTGTCTCTTTTTCAAGTCTTAGGCTATTCTTTGTAGCCTAGTCCTGTTCCAGTTGTAAGAGTTAAGGTAAAAAAAAAACTGTTGAGTTTTCATCAAGATTTGAACACACTCGATCGACTAGTTTTTTTCTTTCGGAAAACGATTAATCGAAGAAAATCAGAATGGGAAGCAAATAAAGCTTGTTACTATTATACTATGGCTTTTTGTTATCTGTCTCGTGTGTTTGGACAACATGTAAGGTAAAACATGTGTGATGTTACACACCTTTCCGACCACCCCTCGTACCCAAAAAAAGCATAAACGTATCTTTTGTTTAGCATGGCACCGTGGCATATGTCTATATCTGTCACATAAACCATAAAAACAAGCTATTCATACACTTTCAATTTTCACGATGTATGTCACACTTTTGGTACACAGCTTTATGGAATGACCCACAGGTATACATCATATTTGAAGCAGCAGGACACGTTACAGTAGGATGGGATTACTGATGTGCTGTGGGTGAACTGTTAGGTCCATACCAATCACTCTCCAGTAGTATCTAGCCTAATGGAGACACAAATCTGAAATAAGAAACTGTTCTTTACTTCTTTGCCTGTTTTCTCTGTTATGCGTTTTGTATTGTTGTGACACACTCAAAACCCTAAGGGTTTGCAAGGAATAAAGCTAGAGCCTTGAAAGTCTGCAGTGTGTTTTTTAACATAATTCCCCTCATATTTACGTTTGGATGTGCAATTATGACTAATACTTTTTGTTTTCTGTCAATCTAAAAAAAAAAAAATGAAAAAAAAGTTGTTTTTTTTATTTTTTAAATACTTTGGTACAAGATAACAACGAGTCAAAACGTAAATATATAGATATATAGTTTACTAACAAAATGCAAAAAACAGAATTGATGTATCTGAAACCGTTTTTGAGTTATAAGATTGTTTGTTTTTTGTTCTGTGGCCATCTTGAATCGTTTCCATGGTTACCAAGACCGTTAAACGTGTAACAAGACATGTTTTCTGTATTTCAGCCCAGGCACATTCAAACCCCCTTAAGTAATTCAACACAGTTCATAACGATTTTGATCTAAAATTTGCTAGCCTGTCTGGCCTTAAGATTGGTAGTGGGCAGTTTTAGTCACTGCCGGATTTTGTCGGATTTGAGAGCACGCATTTGCTCGCCTAAAACCGGTCATAACTACTGAAATGTTCAACACTCAAGCTTGAAATTTTGTATTATGTGAGAATGGACGATGAACTAACTAGAAATATAAAAATAAAGTATATAAGTGCTATGGTTCAAGGTAGCGCGTGCTGGCGCGTGCTAGCGCGTGCTGGCGCGTAGTTTAGTCGGACCCGTCTTACGGCAGGGGGAGTAACTGTAATATTACTTCCGGTTTCTTGTTCGCCGGTGTTTGCTTGTTGGTTTGGAAGAAAGATAATTACTTCAAGATCAGTAAGTACACGTGCATCCATTGCACTTTTCATGTTAATCAGAAATTATACCCATTGATACATGTGCTATCGAATCATGAAACTCGGTCAGCAAGTGCAATGGCCAGCCGCGTAAACATGTTGTGTGAGGGCCTCACTCGAACGAGTTGAGCTTCAGGCTCAGCATACACGCTATTGTTTTAGAAAGGGCCCCGCTGGATTCAAGGATGCAACAACTAATTTACGACTTGAAAACCATTGGCAATGTTCGAGAACACTGTCCCAATTTAAAGGAAACTGTTGAAAGGTTGCAAACTCTTCAGACAGAGAGAACGATGGAACTTGTAGACGTGTACAGTGGTAGTGTTTCTGGTATCAGTGGTAATGATATCGTGTTGACAGAACAGTTGCAAAATCGTGGTGAAATTAAATTTGAAAAGCGATTATTTTGACTTTAAATCCGAATCATTCTGTACTCTTTGTTCTCATATTCAAGGGACATAATGGTTCATCGCGGACTGAGTGACGACAGAGAGTTTATTTGGGACACTTTTCATTGTACGGAGTGGCGCAGGAACTGTAACTGTGTCAGTTACACTTACAGAGCCTGCTGGTTCGACTTTGAGAACCCCCAGTCACTGGTATCTCACAAAACTGATAGACATTCCTTGTTTTCCCTTCCCTAGCACTGTAGCAGGAAGCTGTTCATAGCTCAGTTGTTGATACTATAAATCACCGTCCACAATGACCACTTGCTCCCCCGCGGGTTAGGGGGAAGAATTTACCCGATGCTCCCCAGCATGTCGTAAGAGGCGACTAACGGATTCTGTTTCTTCTTTTACCCTTGTTAAGTGTTTCTTGTATAGAATATAGTCAATGTTTGTAAAGATTTTAGTCAAGCAGTATGTAAGAAATGTTAAGTCCTTTGTACTGGAAACTTGCATTCTCCCAGTAAGGTAATATATTGTACTACGCTACAAGCCCCTGGAGCAATTTTTTGATTAGTGCTTTAGTGAACAAGAAACAATTAACAAGTGGCTCTATCCCATCTCCCCCCCTTTCCCCGTCGTTATATAACCTTCGTGGTTGAAAACGACGTTAAACACCAAATAAAGAAAGAAAGAAATGACCGCTTTGGACAGGGTTGACTGTGTGTTAGGATGAAGAAAGTATTCAGATCAGACAGTAATTAACATTTGAATACAATGCACCAGTTAATCATTTAATTTAATTAATGATGGTGTGTATTCTTGACATGCTAGGTAGCCAGTGCTAGGTAGCCAGTCTTGACATACTAGGTAGCCAGTCTTGACATGCTAGGTAGCCAGTCTTGACATGCTAGGTAGCCAGTCTTGACATGCTAGGTAGCCAGTCTAGCACTTCTGCTTCTTCTGCATTGTATCTGTGTGTGATTCTATATCCCAAAATGAGTGAATTACTTCTTAAACCATTAGGATGATGATAATTAATAGTTTGATTCTGACACTTTTCAAATGTGATTGTTGTGTTGCAGTACAAGATGCGAGGTCGTGGTGGTCCCCCGATGGGTCGCGGTATGATGCGCCCAAACTTCAGACCTGGTCCTCCGTAAGTTTGTACTTTGTACACTTTGTACACTTTACACTTAGAAGTTAGGCAATGACTTGGGATAGCCAAATCTCACAATTTTATTTCGCCAACCGGGCCAGTAACTTCAAGAAAACTACCAGCCCGCCAGAAATTTCGCTGGCCCGATACATACCACAGTTGCTGCTTCTGCCGTCTTTATATGGCTTTGAAACTCGATATTACAACCAAAAGTGTTGCATTGGACCAGAACTTTCACTGGCCAGCCGGGCGAGTTGCCAGGCAGTTTCTGCTAGCCCGGCGGATTTTTTACTTGCCCCTGGCCCTGTCGATCGGGCGGACGATTTGGTCATCGCTGCAATAATACTGTCGACATTGCTATTGCATGGAGTTGAACCCCCCTTTTAAGACCTCAAAAATAATAGAAAATCAGGTCTTAAAATGGAGTTTTGTTTGCAGATGGGATGAGCATATAATCTGAAAAAAGCAAGGTCTTTGTGTGTGTGTGTGTGTGGGGGTGGTATATTGGGGGGACTTGGAATAATAGACCGTGAAAAGTAGGATATGCGCCAAAATGGCTGCGATCTGCTGGCCGATGTGAATGCGTGATGTATTGTGTAAAAAAAAATCCATCTCACACGGCATAAATAAATCCCTGCGCCTTGAATATTTTGTTTGTTTGTTTGTTTGCTTAACGCCCAGCCGACCACGAAGGGCCATATCAGGGCGGTGCCTTGAATATGTGCGCGATATAAATTGCATCAAATAAAAAAAATTTAAAAATCAATCCCTGCGCTTAGAACTGTACCCATGGAATACGCGCGATATAAGCCTCATATTGATTGATATTGATTGATTGACTTGAAAGAGTGATTCCACTGTACATACATGTATGTTTAGCAAGTGGAGGGATGGTCTTACCCCATGTATGTTTAGCAAGTGGAGGGATGGTCTTACCCCATGTATGTTTAGCAAGTGGAGGGATGGTCTTACCCCATGTATGTTTAGCAAGTGGAGGGATGGTCTTACCCCATGTATGTTTAGCAAGTGGAGGGATGGTCTTACCCCATGTATGTTTAGCAAGTGGAGGGATGGTCTTACCCCATGTATGTTTAGCAAGTGGAGGGATGGTCTTACCCCATGTATGTTTAGCAAGTGGAGGGATGGTCTTACCCCATGTATGTTTAGCAAGTGGAGGGATGGTCTTACCCCATGTATGTTTAGCAAGTGGAGGGATGGTCTTACCCCATGTATGTTTAGCAAGTGGAGGGATGGTCTTACCCCATGTATGTTTAGCAAGTGGAGGGATGGTCGTACCCTATGTATGTTTAGCAAGTGGAGGGATGGTCTTACCCCATGTATGTTTAGCAAGTGGAGGGATGGTCTTACCCCATGTATGTTTAGCAAGTGGAGGGATGGTCTTACCCCATGTATGTTTAGCAAGTGGAGGGATGGTCTTACCCCATGTATGTTTAGCAAGTGGAGGGATGGTCTTACCCCATGTATGTTTAGCAAGTGGAGGGATGGTCTTACCCCATGTATGTTTAGCAAGTGGAGGGATGGTCTTACCCCATGTATGTTTAGCAAGTGGAGGGATGGTCTTACCCCATGTATGTTTAGCAAGTGGAGGGATGGTCTTACCCCATGTATGTTTAGCAAGTGGAGGGATGGTCTTACCCCATGTATGTTTAGCAAGTGGAGGGATGGTCTTACCCCATGTATGTTTAGCAAGTGGAGGGATGGTCTTACCCCATGTATGTTTAGCAAGTGGAGGGATGGTCTTACCCCATGTATGTTTAGCAAGTGGAGGGATGGTCTTACCCCATGTATGTTTAGCAAGTGGAGGGATGGTCTTACCCCATGTATGTTTAGCAAGTGGAGGGATGGTCTTACCCCATGTATGTTTAGCAAGTGGAGGGATGGTCTTACCCCATGTATGTTTAGCAAGTGGAGGGATGGTCTTACCCCATGTATGTTTAGCAAGTGGAGGGATGGTCTTACCCCATGTATGTTTAGCAAGTGGAGGGATGGTCTTACCCCATGTATGTTTAGCAAGTGGAGGGATGGTCTTACCCCATGTATGTTTAGCAAGTGGAGGGATGGTCTTACCCCATGTATGTTTAGCAAGTGGAGGGATGGTCTTACCCCATGTATGTTTAGCAAGTGGAGGGATGGTCTTACCCCATGTATGTTTAGCAAGTGGAGGGATGGTCTTACCCCATGTATGTTTAGCAAGTGGAGGGATGGTCTTACCCCATGTATGTTTAGCAAGTGGAGGGATGGTCTTACCCCATGTATGTTTAGCAAGTGGAGGGATGGTCTTACCCCATGTATGTTTAGCAAGTGGAGGGATGGTCTTACCCCATGTATGTTTAGCAAGTGGAGGGATGGTCTTACCCCATGTATGTTTAGCAAGTGGAGGGATGGTCTTACCCCATGTATGTTTAGCAAGTGGAGGGATGGTCTTACCCCATGTATGTTTAGCAAGTGGAGGGATGGTCTTACCCCATGTATGTTTAGCAAGTGGAGGGATGGTCTTACCCCATGTATGTTTAGCAAGTGGAGGGATGGTCTTACCCCATGTATGTTTAGCAAGTGGAGGGATGGTCTTACCCCATGTATGTTTAGCAAGTGGAGGGATGGTCTTACCCCATGTATGTTTAGCAAGTGGAGGGATGGTCTTACCCCATGTATGTTTAGCAAGTGGAGGGATGGTCTTACCCCATGTATGTTTAGCAAGTGGAGGGATGGTCTTACCCCATGTATGTTTAGCAAGTGGAGGGATGGTCTTACCCCATGTATGTTTAGCAAGTGGAGGGATGGTCTTACCCCATGTATGTTTAGCAAGTGGAGGGATGGTCTTACCCCATGTATGTTTAGCAAGTGGAGGGATGGTCTTACCCCATGTATGTTTAGCAAGTGGAGGGATGGTCTTACCCCATGTATGTTTAGCAAGTGGAGGGATGGTCTTACCCCATGTATGTTTAGCAAGTGGAGGGATGGTCTTACCCCATGTATGTTTAGCAAGTGGAGGGATGGTCTTACCCCATGTATGTTTAGCAAGTGGAGGGATGGTCTTACCCCATGTATATTTAGCAAGTGGAGGGATGGTCTTACCCCATGTATATTTAGCAAGTGGAGGGATGGTCGTACACTATGTATGTTTAGCAAGTGGAGGGATGGTCGTACCCTATGTATGTTTAGCAAGTGGAGGGATGGTCTTACCCCATGTATGTTTAGCAAGTGGAGGGATGGTCTTACCCCATGTACAAACCTGGCCAGATTAGATAAGATTATCATCGAATTATGTTACGTTTACACATGAAGGAATGTGTCTCTAACTTTAAGTAAATGATTTTTATTTCCAGGTTCCGAGCCTTCATCCCTCACATTCCATTTGACCTGGTGCAGGTAAGAACATGACACGCACTGTAGCATTCGTCACCTTGCTAGCATTAAAAACTGTTGCCTTACCATGACACGCACTGTAGCATTCGTCACCTTGCTAGCATTAAAAACTTAGGCTTACCTTGATCACATTAACATGTTAAATTAATTTTCATTATGCTAACTTTCACGTACTGAAGCATTACTTGATTTTCGTCACCTATGTTGACCAAGTTTTTTTTCAGCCGAGACCAGCTGTGCTGCAGCAGGTCACTCAGAATTGTAGTAACTGTGTAGAACTGTGTATCAACACGCTGGAATGCAGGCGTTAGATCGGCGTTACAGGAAGCGACTGAAGCTAACTCTGAGCTGACATATCCGTACCTGGTCAGATAGAGCCATGTGAGTGGGTACGGATATATCCATACCTGGGAGACAATGAGATAAAAACTGATCTGATGCCTACCCTTGATCACATCAACACGATGAATTGATTTTCATTATGCTAACTTTATAGCACTGAAGAGTTTATCTGCCATGACTCATATTTTGGATTATCGTAGGAAAAGACTTTCTGCTTTTTGGCTCACGAAGTGTAGCCTATGCGATCGTAACTTTGTCTGTCTGTGCGTGCGTATGTGCGTGCGTGCGTGCGTGTGTATGTCTGTGGTAGAAACTTTAACATTTCGTCATTTGAAGACGTCACATTATGGCGTAAGAGGGTTAGACGTCACGCGAAGGAATGTCTCGGTCATTGTTATTTTGAGCGGGCCGAGACTATTTGGCAGTCGTGTCTGTAAGTAGGCTACATGCAGACAGACAGATCTAGATCTAGTGTCTCTCTTTCTTGCACAGTGTCACCAATGCTTACTGTGTGTGTGTGTATGTGTGACGGAGTGATTGAGTTTGTGTTACTGTTTGTCGATTTCTTACGTGAGCCTTGATGGCTTCGCCTCTTGTCATAATTTGTAGCTACTTATGTTTGCATACTATCATTTATTTTAACCCTTGTTTCCAGCTATGCGGGTTAGTGTGTATTAATGAAGTGTTGCTGTTTCTTTTCCAGTGTGAATCTACATTTCCCAGAGCCAAGTCTGCACCGGAAGAGAAGCCATTTACAGAGGTATGCACAACATTTAGTGCTTTATTTTTATTTGTGGAGTTCTACTTTTAGCCCCAGGGCAAAGGAGGCGCTACATATTGATCAATTCAACCTTTAACTAATTTTTTTCCATTTCACTTATATTGATTTTAGCAGCCTGGTGGTTCAGTCATTAGAGCGTTGGACTTGTTATCCTTGTTATGGCTGGGTGGCCGAGTGGTAACGCACTTGAGCTCGAAAGCGAGAGGTTGCGAGTTCGACCCTGGGTCAGGGCGTTAGCAATTTTCTTCCCCCTGTCCTAGGTGGTGGGTTCAAGTGCTAGTCTTTCAGATGAGACGAAAAACCGAGGTCCCTTCGTGTACACTACATTTGGGT
This sequence comes from Littorina saxatilis, assembly GCF_037325665.1. Taxonomy (NCBI): domain Eukaryota; kingdom Metazoa; phylum Mollusca; class Gastropoda; order Littorinimorpha; family Littorinidae; genus Littorina; species Littorina saxatilis. The sequence continues at coordinate 48,877,565 of NC_090260.1, forward strand.
GTGAACGTTAAAGATCCCACGATTGACAAAAGGGTCTTTCCTGGCAAAATTGTATAGGCATAGATAAAAAATGCCCACCAAAATACCCGTGTGACTTGGAATAATGGGCCATGAAAAGTAGGATATGCGCCGAAATGGCTGCGATCTGCTGGTCGATGTGAATGCGTGATGTATTGTGTAAAAAAAATTCCATCTCACACGGCATAAATAGATCCCTGCGCCTTGAGTCCGAGTCTGGAGATACGCGCGCGATATAAGACTTCATATACCCTCGGTTCAAATCCTCGACAGACACAGGTACACTTTGTATCCATGTCTCACCCCTGTGTCACAATCTTGGCACGTAAAAGACATGTTATTCTGCCAGACGTGCAGGCGGCAGATTATACACCTAAACACGTTACATCTTGGTGGCACGACTCTCACCCCCCGCGGGTTAGGGGGAAGAATTTACCCGATGCTCCCCAGCATGTCGTAAGAGGCGACTAACGGATTCTGTTTCTCCTTTTACCCTTGTTAAGTGTTTCTTTTTTTTTCTTTTTTTTTTCTTTCTTTTTTTTCTTTCTTTCTCGCAAATCATCACATCTCTGCACAACCTAGCGTACTACCTAACCAACTCTTCAAGTGTTTCTTGTATAGAATATAGTCAATGTTTGTAAAGATTTTAGTCAAGCAGTATGTAAGAAATGTTAAGTCCTTTGTACTGGAAACTTGCATTCTCCCAGTAAGGTACTACTACGTTGCAAGCCCCTGGAGCAATTTTTTTATTAGTGCTTTTGTGAACAAGAAATAATTAACAAGTGGCTCTATCCCATTTCCCCCCCCCCCCCCTCCTTTCCCCGTCGCGATATAACCTTCGTGGTTGAAAACGACGTTAAACACCAAATAAAAAAAGAAAGAAAGCACAACTCTCGTTGCTGTTAGCTTTCCACTGGGAGGATTTAGCAACCTGACTTTCCCAACGGTCAGATAATAGACAAACTCAGGAAATAACTCGAGTTTGTGTTGAGATTATATGGGTTGTGAAGTAGCGAATACTCTTGGTTTTATTGAGGCAAACTTTCCACACATGCTCCTTGTCCGCATGTTTCAGGCACACCCCTTGCTAGTGACTGGCTTATAATGGCACGTGGGAAAGTTTGCCTCACTAAAAGCAAGAGTATGGAATTTTTCCACAACCAATACAAACTGGAGTTATTTCCAAAACATCGTCTATTTAGTCAAATAATTTAGTATGAAAAAAAATTTGAAATGCATGTCATTTAGTTATTTGACAGAGACATTGCATGTGATGATGATAAGTGCTGTTTTACGCCCTCACAGTCAAACCATTAGGGGTATGTTCCCGGGTGTGACCCAGACTTTAGATGGTTTGAACAAAAAGGAGGAAAGAGGCCCACCACCAGGGAGGGATGGTTGTCGCGCTCCAGCTCCTGGTCAAGGAGGCGCCTGAGGCAGAGGTTGGTGTCGAGTAGCGCCATGGAGTTGGTTTGGTGACCTGGCTGGGTCATTAGGTGTCAGTGCTGGCAGTCAATATCTTAATGTCTTCTGTCTACAGGCGTTGCTGAAGCGTAATGTGGACCTGACCCCCTCGGCTCCGGAACAAGCGTCAGTCCTGGCTCTGGTCAGCAAGATCCAGACCATCCTCGATAACTTGGTGGTCACTCCTGGCGCTTTTGAGGCTGCAGTAAGTTGAACTTTCTGAGAAAACCCGGTTTTAAAAACAAAGGAGTCTTAAAATAGTAAATTTACGGAAGTTATGAACACGAGTTCTGAGAAGGTAGGGACGGGCGCAGTGGCGTGGTGGTAAGACGTCGGCCTCCTAATCGGGAGGTCGTGAGTTCGAACCCCGGTCGCTGCCGCCTGGTGGGTTAAGAGTGGAGATTTTTCCGATCTCCCAGGTCAACTTATGTGCAGACCTGCTAGTGACTTAACCCCCTTTGTGTGTACACGCAAGCACAAGACCAAGTGCGCACGAAAAAGATCCTGTAATCCATGTCGGAGTTCGGTGGGTTATGGAAACACGAAAATACCCAGCATGCCTACCCAACGAACGCGGAGTGAAGCTGACTATGCTCTCAGAGTATAGTGTGGGGAACCCAAATAGGCAAACGAGCTCACGCGTAACCACAACATTCTGGAATGCTGAAGAAGAAGAAGAAGAGAAATTAGGTCACTCCCGGCACTTTTGAGGCTGCAGTAAGTGGAAGTCAAGGCCTGCACGAATGTCAGAAAATAAAGGGGCAGTCTTGAAATAGAAATGACTTTACAGAGGCTATGAAAAGAAAATCGGAGAATGCAGGGTCTTGGGGGGGGGGGGGGGGGGGGGGGGGGGTGGTGGTGTGTTCTAAATGAGGGGTCTAACGTGAAACAGATGTTGCACAACTTCCACTGCCATTTGTAATGCAAAGTTAGCTTATTTGGGTTGTTATGTCATCGTGCTGATTTAGAATGAAAACAACATTGCCAGCTTTTCAACTCTCGCTTTTCCTGCTGTCAACCGCTCGAGATAGGCAGTTTGCAGCTTATTACTAAAATGAGATAGGCAGATTGTTCAGAAACCGAAAACGTTCTTCTTCTCGTTTTTCTCAAAACTCTAAAGAAATGACATAATCAATTATCTTGTGAGCGTGACAATATGCTGGCTCTGAAGCAAGTTAATTGTTATCGACATGCCAGGCATTTTTGCCCCAGAGTCAAACTCTCCTCTGAGCCTGAATTCCCCAGTGTGCATGCATGCGCACAATAAAGTCGTGGGGGGGGGGGGGGGGGGGGGAGGGAGGGAGGCATAGAAACATACATATGCTGATAACAAAATGGAATGGGTTGCGCCCTACTGTTCTTCTTCTTCAGCGTCCCAGAATTGTCTGGTTACGTGTGAGCTCGTTTGCCCATTTCGGTTCCCCACACTATACTCTGCGAGCATAGTCAGCTCACTCCGCTTTCGTTGAGTAGGCATGCTGGGTATTTTTGTGTTTCCATAACCCACTGAACTCTGACATGGATTACAGGATCTTTTCCGTGCGCACTTGGTCTTGTGCTTGCGTGTACACACGAAGGGGGTTAAGTCACTAGCAGGTCTGCACATAAGTTGACCTGGGAGATCGGAAAAATCTCCACTCTTAACCCACCAGGTGGCAGCGACCGTGATTCAAACTACCGACCTCCCGATTAGGAGGCCGACGTCTTACCACCACGTCACTGCGCCCGTCGCGCCGTACTGTGTGGCGGCTTGCTTTCACAAGTGGAAATGCAACCTGCATTTTCATGAGGTAACCTAGCAGAACAACAGTACGATAGTACAAAGGTTTCATGAGGTAACCTAGCAGAACAACAGTACGATAGTACAAAGGTTTCATGGTTATTTTGGGGTGGTTTAAACATTCAGTTTTCCTTTTCTTTTTTGTGTGCAGCAAATCGAGGAAGTGCGGCAGGTCGGTTCCTTCAAGAAAGGGACGATGATGACCGGACATAACGTGGCCGACATCGTGGTGCTGCTCAAAACATTACCCACAAGTCAGTGAAACAGACACTCTCTGATCGTGTGTTTCTTCATTTTTTTTTAGACAATAAGGTGTCTGTGTCTGAGATTTGAGCGTGTTTTGTGTTATTTCAGGATTTGGAATTTACTTTGGAGAAAGCCAATTCTCAGAAAAGGCAGTCAGCGTTTTTGAGACTAGCCAATATTAAAGTAGAAGGCGAAGGCGAATTTTTATTGCATCAAACACAATGTGTATGTACAAGCAGGGGTCGACACTAACTTATTTGGCCTGGGGCCACACTGGCCCCAGAGATGGAAATTGCTGGGGCGGAAAAAAAAATATCTGGGGCCCACTCTCAGTATTCACGTGCGGCAATGCATTGTTTGTTTTTCTTCATCGTACTGAAGCCAGGGAAATTCTTTCAACCATTTGACATTGAAATTACGACAGCGCTTCGCGCTTTTGGCTGCATCGGTTTCCTTTTTTCGTTTCTCTCCACCCTGTTCTTCATCTTCATTGCCATGTCTTTTTACACCAGGGATGTGTCGCCACATTTTGCGTTTGGCATTTGAAGGCGATACTTATCTCTCACGCTAAAGAGCGCAATCTGGGAGTTATTTCCCTTACGACATTGTCCTTCGACGATTTGAATGTGTTTTTTTCTTGACTGCGGCATTGATCGTAACGCAAATTTCAGTGACGACTTTGACTGGCGATTTTTAGTGATTGGCTCTGCTGGCATTAGAATTTTCGGTTTGTCATTGTTGGAATTTATCCTGGGGCGGAGTGGGCCCCAAGCTTCGGCAATGTTTGGGGCGGAACACAAAACTCTGGGGCGTTCCGCCCCCCGCCCCCGCTAGTGTCGAACCCTGACAAGGGGGAGAAAATAGTTTGCATGTGAACAAAGTGGACTTGACCGTCCGGAAGCAAGGCAACTTAAAATCAACACATAGAACAAGAAGTAAAAACAGAAAAAATACAGTAAGATGAAGACAAGGATTTTGGATTGTACGATCACACCGGTCTATTTCACAATTGATTTTTTCTTTGTCTAAACGCGTAGAACAGATAATTTGACAATGCAATCAGTCGTAATGTGTTGTCAGTCTGTACAATGCACAAAGATGAGTTGGAGAACTGGTCAATGTCAAAACAAGCACCAATGTACTTTTGACGAATTGCATTGTGCTTTTAGTTATGCGCCATAGAAATCTCCTTAATAAATAAATTGTAAGCTGGGCATTTAAACAGAAAGTGGTTTTCATTTTCTTCCGTTGATTTACAAAATGTACAATTTCTGGATTCAGCGCACTCGGGATAATAGCGCAGTTTATTTACCTTCAATGGTGTAATGCCAAGTCTGAACTGTGTGTACATTTTGCGTATGTACTGGTTTTCAATGGCACCCAGATACTTTTCTTTTTCAAGTTCTCCTTTAAACATCCTGTATTAAAGTAGAAGACTATCAGTAACATTGAAGAGAGAGGTTTTAAATGTTCCTTGTCCTGTAGAATGTGAATGATTGTTTAGACTTGAAATAAATAAGTTTTCAGTATTATTACCATGGTCATCATCCCCCCTCCCCCCCACACACACACAAAACAATGACAACCACACACTCACAAACACACACATACACACACACACCCCTCACACACACACAAGCACACTTACACATGCACACACACGCACGCACACATGCACACGCACACGCACACACACACACACACACAGACTGAGAGTGACAGTGTAGTGTTGTGTACATTTGAGGTCGTCACACCCCATGACAGACTGGTTGGTCCGGTGTCAGAATAATGTGACTGGGTGAGACATGAAGCCTGTGCTGCGACTTCTGTCTTGTGTGTGGCGCACGTTGAATGTCAAAGCAGCACCGCCCTGATATGGCCCTTCGTGGTCGGCTGGGCGTTAAGCAAACAAACAAACAAAAACCCCATGCCAGTGCAGTGTTGTCGAGGGCTGGATGTAAAAAAGCACCTGTTTGCTTATTACCCTGGTTGATACAGAACTTGTCTTGTCTTGTCCACAGAGGAGGCGGTGGCTGCCCTGGGCTCCAAGGTGCAGGAAGAACTCAAACTGCTCGAACCCATCGAGGGCAAAGGTCAGTGCTGTGGGCTGAAAAGACTGTGTGTGTGGGTGGGTGGGTGTGTGGGTGGGTGGGTGTGTGCTTGTGAGTTTCTGTGTGTGTATTTTTGTGTGTGAGTGTCTGTGCGTGCATGCGTGTGTGACATGAGGGAGCTTCAGAGTGTATGTTGCTAGTTTTAGTGTGTATTTTCAGCTGCTGTCCCGTGTCGTATTAAAATGGATGTCGTTATCAGTGTGTATAGATGTGTGTGTTGGGTGTGCATGGCAGGAGTGAACGTTCTCATCCACAATGTCAAGACAAATTCCCAACCTTGGCCAATCCAGATTCTGTATTGTGTATTCATGTTGGGAAGTAACTCTGTCGGCTTGGTATGGGCTGTGAAGATTCTGTATTCAATCAATCAATCAATATGAGGCTTATATCGCGTGTATTCCGTGGGTACAGTTCTAAGCGCAGGGATTTATTTTTTTTATTTTTTATATTTTTTTTATGCAATTTATATCGCGCACATATTCAAGGCGCAGGGATTTATTTATGGCGTGTGAGATGGAATTTTTTTTTTTTACACAATACATTACGCATTCACATTGGCCAGCAGATCGCAGCCATTTTGGCGCATATCCTACTTTTTCACGGCCTATTATTCCTAGTCACACGGGTATTTTGGTGGACATTTTTATCTATGCCTATACAATTTTGCCAGGAAAGACCCTTTTGTCAATCGTGGGATCTTTAACGTGCACACCCCAATGTAGTGTACACAAAGGGACCTCGGTTTTTCGTCTCATCCGAAAGACTAGCACTTGAACCCACCACCTTGGTTAGGAAAGGGGGGAGAAAATTGCTAACGCCCTGACCCAGGGTCAAACTCGCAACCTCTCGCTTCCGAGCGCAAGTGCGTTACCACTCGGCCATCCAGTATTGTATTGTATTGTGTATTCATGTTGGGAAGTAACTCTGTCGGCTTGGTATGGGCTGTGAAAGATTGAATATTGTTGCTAGTGAGCCAAACTTTCCACACGTGAGATTATAGGTCGGTCACTAGCGAAGAGTGTGTCTGAAACACGTGGGCAAGGAGCAGGTGTGGAAAGCTTGCCTCACTGAAAGCAAGAGTGAGTACCCTTGCTTTCAGTGAGACAAACAAATCACAAGTGCTTCTTGTCCACTTGTTTCAGACACACCCTGGCTAGAGACTGGCCTGTGGATTGTTTATCTCACAGAAAGCAAAGGTATTCACTCTCACAGCCCATACAGACCAGGGAGAGTTAGTTCTGGAATTGTCTCTGCATCTTTTCCAGTCTTTGCCATCATCGCTACTGTATTTCTGTTGTGCTTGTTGTTTCTTTCTTTGCCTGTCTGTCTCAGTGTCTGTCTCTGGGCCTCTCTCTGGGCCTCTCTCAGTGTCTCTCTCTGGGTCTCTCTGGGTCTCTCTCTGGGCCTCTCTCAGTGTCTCTCTGGGCCTCTCTCTGGGTCTCTCTCTGGGCCTCTCTCAGTGTCTCTCTCTGGGCCTCTCTCTGGGCCTCTCTCAGTGTCTCTCTCTGGGCCTCTCTCTGGGCCTCTCTCTGGGTCTCTCTCAGTATCTCTCTCTGGGCCTCTCTCTGGGCCTCTCTCTGGGCCTCTCTCAATGTCTCTCTCTGGGCATCTCTCTGGGCCTCTCTCTGGATCTCTCTCTGGGCCTCTCTCAGTATCTCTCTCTGGGCCTCTCTCAGTATCTCTCTCTGGGCCTCTCTCAGTATCTCTCTCTGGGCTTCTCCTACCTCCCCGGCCCTTTCTCCTCACTCAAACTTTGCCCAAATCTTTCTTGTATTCTCTCTTACTGCTCGTTCTTTCCAGGGGCGGGAAAATAGCTCAGTCGGTAGCAGCGCTGGCTTCAAAACCAGTTGTCGCAATCGGCGTGGGTTCTATACCCACGTTCGGCGAGGGATTTATTTCCCAGAGTCAACTTTGTGCAGACTCTCCTCGGTGTCCAAAAAACCTAGTGTGCACACATGCGCACAACAAAGAACCCAAGTTGACAGCGAAAGTCTCAGGGCTTGGAAACATGAATACACGCATGCGCACAACAAAGAACCCAAGTTGACAGCGAAAGTCTCAGGGCTTGGAAACATGAATACACGCATGCAGGAAAATTAAAAAAAATAAAGGGTATCGCCGTATACTGTATGGCAGCTCGCTTTCCCCAGGGAGAAAGCAGCCCGAATTTCCATGAGGATAACCTCACAGGACTATATGAATCTTATCCTTATCGTTGTCCTTATCTTATCTCAAATTCTCTCTTTCAGGCTTTGTCTGTTCAATCTTTTACGTACTTTGTCAACATCTGTCTTGTTTTTCTCTCATTGTGCTTGTTCTTTCTTTCTCAAATTCTCTGTCTCTCTCCGTCTGTTTCTCTGTCTCTCTCCGTCTGTTTCTCTGTCTCTTCCACCTGAATGAATCAGTTTAAATGATGTAGGTCATGATTAAAAACGCGTCATGCACTGACCACTTGTTGCTATCATTCACAGTATTGACCATGCTGACAAACGACTCGGGTTTCGAGATGAGCTCCGCTGAGGCCAGCGTCAAGTGTCTTATCACCACAATCCCACCCAACCTCAAGAAGCTGGACCCAGAGTTGCACTGTAAGTATTTGTAAATGAATACGGGGGAACATCCCTTTTAAAAAAACAATCATTTAAGACCCCCTCCCTTTTAAAACCTTGCTTTTTTAGAATATCGCACGTTAGGCCAAAAAAAAAAAGGTCGGTTTACGGTAACATAGGCCAAAAAAATAGGGTCGGTAGGTCGGGATTTTTTTTTTTTTTTTTTTTTTCCAAAAAAAACCATATTTTTACGTTATTTTGCAAAAAAAACCAAGATTTTTTTTTTTTTTTTTTTTTTTTTTTTTTTTCCCCAAATGCCAAAAAAAAGTCTAGGGTCGCGCGAAAAAACTAGGGTCGGTCGGGTTACCGTAAACAGACTTTTTTTTTTGTTTGGCCTTATATGTCAAAGCAGCACCGCCCTTATATGGCCCTTCGTGGTCGGCTGGGCGTTAAGCAAACAAACAAAAAGCAATGCAAGAAATGTTTGTTCGTTTTCAGTGGACGGGAAGATCATGCAGAGTCACCTGGCGGCGATCCGTCACTCTCGCTGGTTTGAGGAGAACGCTCAACACTCCAGGTAAGCAGTGACCGCGCTAAATGTTTGGAAACAAAAGTTACCTGAAGAATCCAGAAGAATACATCCACACACAAAAAAACACACGGCCACTTGTCTATTTTTTTTTTACACTTATTTATTTGTTACAAAGTTAACACAAGCAAACAATAAGGACATTATGAAGGTACTACCTGCTGAATAATAATACAGTCAAAGAAAAAAAACCCACAAAAAAACAAAGAAACAAACAAACAAAGACATGTATATATACACAAATCATCACAGCTCTGCACATGGCCACTTGTCTTGACTTGGCCACACCAACCAGTCAAACTCAAGGTGCTTGTGGCAGAGTTACTTTCCCTTGTTTTTCTCTGCTTTTCCACAGAAACACTGAGGCAAGCTACACCTGACATTGTAGGCTTGCCTTAATTAATGTTTTTATGGAAACAAGGGAAAGCAACTCTTCCATAACCTGTGACAAAATCTGATGAGTTGTTTCTGAACACGGTCTACATCTTTCTCGCCCTGATTTTCTGACTGTAGAGGTCCTGAAACTAGTGAAAGTGGGAGAGATGGGTTGCGCTGTACCCGTCAGATTCATGCAACAAGCTCCGGAACACACAGTCAGCAACACTTTAAGAGAGTTGTGTTCTTCGGTGGAACCCCATCCCCCCCCCCCCCCCCCATTCCCCCCCCCCCCCCACTCTCTTTTAAGACCTAAAAATAAAAGTCAGGGAATTGGGTCATCGGAGGGAGGAACTTTTAAAATGGAGGCAGATTTTATGAATATCTGGAAAAATAGGGTCTTTCTCTTAAAAAAAGGGGGGATCGGAGGGGGGGGGGGGGGGGGGGTTAAAATGCAAAGTCTCACAAGGGGGATTCCACTGCTCACTTTAACAATGTTATACGTTATTTGTAATTTTGACCAAAATATGACATTTTACACAGACGAGACAGTCAGTGTTTTTCCGAGACCGCGCTAGCTGTCGAGGTGAACAATGACTGTCGAGATCTGTGTAAAATGTCATATTTTGGTCAAAATTACAAATAACATTTATGTATCGATCGATTTTGGTTAGAATTCCATTTAGTTTTTATGATTGAACGCACCCAAACATGCACTATTTTGTAGTCTCGGCTGGCCGCCTAAATATGAAGTTTTGTCGGCCTCTGACGTCACATGGCTCAAAGAAGGGAAATCCCGTGTTCAATCGATGCATTATGTATTATTGCACACTGAGAGAAAAACATTGCTGTGGTTTGTGTGTTGCAGCATCAAGGTGCTGATCCGACTGCTTAAGGATCTGAGGAATCGCTTCGAAGGTCTGCAACCCCTCACGCCCTGGATCATCGAACTCTTGGTAACCTCGTCTTTCTTCATCCTCGTCTTTCTTCGTCCTCGTCTTTCTTCGTCCTCGTCTTTCTTCATCTTCTTCTTCATCGTCGTCTTTCTTTGTCCTCGTCTTTCTTCGTCTTCGTCTTCTTCATTCATGGGGTGAAACTCTGACATCTTTTACGTGTTAGACCGTTTTTTCCCTGCCATTTATGCAGCTACACGCCGTTTTTCAGCATGCTGGGTATTTTCGTGTTTCTATAACCCACCAAACTACTGTGACATGGATTACAGGATTTTGTTCCGTGCGCACTTTGTCTTGTGCTTGCGTGTACACATGAAGGGGGATAAACCACTGGCAGGTCTACACATAAGTTGACCTGGGAGATCTGAAAAATCTCCACCCTTACTCCACCAGGCGTGGCTGGCCGGGATTTGAACCCACGACCTTCCGCTTAGGTGGGCGACGTCTTATCCACTAGGCCATTGCGCCAGTCGTCATGTCTTTCATGCATATGCCCATCACAGGCGGGGAGATAGCTCAGTCGGTACAGCGCTGGCTTGAAACCTGTTGTGGGCGAGGATGTAGCGCAGTCGGTTGCGCGCTGGATTTGTATCCAGTTGGCCGCTGTCAGCATGAGTTCGTCCCCACGTTCGGCGAGAGCTTTATTTCTCAGAGTCAACTTTGTGTGCAGACTCTCCTCGGTGTCCGAACACCCCCGTGTGTACACGCAAGCACAAGACCAAGTGCGCACGAAAAAGATCCTGTATAGTTTGGTGGGTTATAGAAACACGAAAATACCCAGCATGCTTCCTCCGAAAAACGGCGTATGGCTGCCTAAATGGCGGGGTAAAAAACGGTCATACACGTAAAATTCCACTCGTGCAAAAACACGAGTGTACGAGGGAGTTTCAGCCCACGAACGCAGAAGAGAGAGAGAAACCTGTTGTCACTTTCAGCGAGGGTTTGAGCCCCACGTTTTGGTGAGGGATTTTTTTCTCAGACTCTCCTCAATGTCAGAACACCCTCGTGTGGAGGCATGCACACGTTAAAGATCCTAAGTTCCCAGCGAAAATCTCAGGGCTTGGAAACACGAATACATGCATGTTGGAGTAGAAAAAACAATTGGTTGGCGCCATAGTGTATGGCAGCTCGCTTTCCCTAAGGCCAAACAAAAAAAATTGTCTGTTTATGGTAACATAGGCAAAAAAAATTAGGGTCGGTAGGTCGGGAATTTTTTTTTTTTTTTTATTCTCCCCAAAAACATATTGTTAAGTTATTTTGCCAAAAAACAGACTTTTTTTTTTTTTTTTTTTTTTTCTCTCCCAAATGCCAAAAAAAAGTCTAGGGTCGCACAAAAAAATAGGGTCGGTCGGGATACCGTAAACACACTTTTTGTGTGTGTGGCCTAATGAGAAAGCAACCCGAATTTCCTTGAGGGTAAGATCACAGGCTTTCTATTGACAACCTCTGTGAGTTTACTTACTGGACTGGGTGGCCGAGTGACTGGGTGGCCGAGTGACTGGGTGGCCGAGTGACTGGGTGGCCGAGTGGTAACGCACTTGCCTCGGAAGTGAGAGGTTGCGAGTTCGACCCTGGGTCAGGGCGTTAGCAATTTTCTCCCCCCTTTCCTAACCTAGGTGGTGGGTTCAAGTGCTAGTCTTTCGGATGAGACGAAAAACCGAGGTCCCTTCGAGTACACTACATTGGGGTGTGCGCGTTAAAGATCCCACGATTGACAAAAGGGTCTTTCCTGGCAAAATTGTATAGGCATAGATACAAATGTCCACCAAATACCCGTGTGACTTGGAATAATAGGCCGTGAAAAGTAAATATTCGCCTTAATTGGCTTGAGATTTACTGGCCGATGTGAATGCGTGATATATTGAGTAAAAAATTCCATCTCACAGGGCAGAAATTAATATGTAAAGCGCTTAGAGAACGTCAAGCGCTATATAAATCGCCCCATACATTAAGACCGGATTTTGTCAGAATGTGGAGGTCTTGAAAGGGGTGGGGGGGTTGGGGGGGGGGGGGGGTGGGGGCGTTAAAGAGAGTTCCAGTGTAATCAAGTGACTGTGTCTTGTATTGTGCAGTCTCACTTTGCTGTGGTCAACCATCCGTCCAGACAGCCTCTGGCCATCAACGGAGCGTTCAGGTAAACTCACCTGTGTCACATGAAGCGCGTCTAGCCTTTGTGGTCAATGTTTTTCTGTGGGAAAGAAAGTTGTTTGCTGTAGTTTTCTTGCAAAGGAAATAGAATATCAAGGTTCTGATTTGAACTAAACGGGTTTGATTTGCAAGTGTAAAACAAGTGAACTGAATATGCACATGCACTCTCACACAAACTCTTTGTCTCACACTCACTCTCTACAACTGAAGCACACAGAAACAACAACAAGTCGCGTAAGGCGAAAATACAATATTTAGTCAAGTAGCTGTCGAACTCACAGAATGAAACTGAACGCAATGCAACGCAGCAAGACCGTATACTCGTGGTCCACCGCTCACGGCATAGGCAGTGAAATTGACAAGAAGAGCGGGGTAGTGGTTACGCTATGCTGCATAGCACGCTTTTCTGTACCTCTCTTCGTTTTAACTTTCTGAGCGTGTTTTTAATCCAAACATATCATATCTATATATTTTTGGAATCAGGAACCGACAAGGAATAAGATGAAAGTGTTTTTAAATTGATTTCGAAAAAAAAAATTTGATAATAATTTTTATATATTTAATTTTCAGAGCTTGTTTTTAATCCGAATATAACATATTAATATGGTTTTGAAATCAGCAAATGATGGAGAATAAGATAAACGTAAATTTGGATCGTTTTATAAATTTTTATTTTTTTTTACAATTTTCAGATTTTTAATGACCAAAGTCATTGATTAATTTTTAAGCCACCAAGCTGAAATGCAATACCGAACCCCGGGCTTCGTCGAAGAGTACTTGACCAAAATTTCAACCAATTTGGTTGAAAAATGAGGGCGTGACAGTGCCGCCTCAACTTTTACGAAAAGCCGGATATGACGTCATCAAAGACATTTATCAAAAAAATGAAAAACACGTCTGGGGATTTCATACCCAGGAACTCTCATGTCAAATTTCATAAAGATCGGTCCAGTAGTTTAGTCTGAATCGCTCTACACACACACACACACACACGCACACACACACACACACACGCACGCACATACACCACGACCCTCGTTTCGATTCCCCCTCGATGTTAAAATATTTAGTCAAAACTTGACTAAATATAAAAAACACGCACACACGCACACACATTCATTCATTCATTCATTCATTCACACACACACTCTCTCTCTCTCTCTCTCTCTCTCTCTCTCTCTCTCTCTCTCTCTCTCTCTCTCTCTCTCTCTCTCTCTCTCTCTCTCTTTCTCTCAGTATACAACACACTGTAGCACAATTAAAGTTAGCAATACCTTCAGTGCTATTTCTATCACAGTAAAACAAATACAAATTTTTTTCAAATTGTATGCAATGAAAGTCACATCATATTACACCTTTTCCTGTTTTTCACGTGAAGTACAGTGGACTCCCCTTCATCCTCTAATAAAAAGAAAATTCGTTTGCGGACACACACACACACACACACACACGCATGCACACACACACACACCACACACCACACACACCACACACACACACCACACACACACCACACACACAACACACACACACACGCACACACACACACACCACACACACACACGCACACACACACACTTTTTCAAACCTGATTTTTCAGATTTTTTAAAATCTCAAAAGAGATATTCCACTGTATCATGACGTGTTTAACGTGAGACATTGTTAATTATCTGCAACGCAATGTTTTTTTGCTGCAGGCGGTCACTACAGCTGCTGTCGGCCGGTCTCTTCCTCCCAGGCTCTGTGGGCATCGCTGACCCCTGTGAACAGGGAACGGTCCGCGTTCACGTCGTCATGACCCTTGAACAGCAGGTCAGTGAAGGGGGCGAAAGGTCAAGTGTTTGTGTTCACATTACGGGGCTCCCTAAACTGTGCTCCCCTGCATCCTATATGCACTAGAAGTTGAAAAGAGAGAGAGAGAGGTTCTTCGTACCAAAAGACCTGGTGATTTGTTGAGATTTTTGGAAGGGGGGATTCTTGTTCTAAGCTTAAAAAGACTGGGTCTGGGGAAGAACATAATTTGCGCTATCATGTGTACTATCGATGTAATTGTCTGCTGACTTTCGCACAGACTTACACTTGCCTGCTGGGTTTCAAAGACAAGAACATGTCCTGCAGGATCTGTACCAGCACAAATTTATGAAGTAAATCTAACTGATATGACAGATAACACTTTTGTGATGGTCTTACAGAACTTCCAAAAGTGCTCCTAGCTTTGGGACCCTCCTAAGTTCCGTTGAGGGGGTGCTTGGACCCCCTGAAGATTATAATTGGGGGTCCCCAGACCCTCTAGTTACAGCATAATATGGTTTCTTTTCAGACATGAAATTTGTGCATAGCACAACTGTGTACTGTGCGAATACCTCGATGATTTCCTAAACTGTAGACAGACAAGTATCTGTGTGTGATGAGGTGATAAAAGAAGCTTATATCTAATGTTCTCACTTCTTTTATCACTTGATCATAGCCGCCAACCTTCCAGAATTTTTCGGGCATCTCCCGATGTTTGAAACCTGTCACAAAATCCCGAAATGTGTTCGATTTTCCCGAAAAGGACATTTTCGAAAATAATTTGTGAAAGCGGCCTCTTTTTTGGGAGACGAAACCGGTGAAAAGACGCTCTGGTTAACCGAGACCAGCCAAGTCGATGTGCGCATGAACGGAAAATAAGTTGTGCTGTGCTGCTTTCCGGTTTTGGCATTCTAAAAGATGTTGCTAAAAACAAAACAAAAAGATCAAAAACAAAAGGTTAAAGTGAGGTTTTTACCGCGGTATAAGACGAACTATGACTTTGTCGACAAGTCAGACAATGGGGCCTTCTGAGGCCCTCGGACTCTCACAGGAATTTCATAGTCATAAGGTTGGCAGCCATGCTTGATTTTGACTGTAATGTGATATTGTTGTGATTTTATCTTTCAGGACCAAGTGTGCTTCACAGCTCAGACGTTGCTGCGAGTTCTGAGTCACGGAGGGTTCAAACAGATCCTTGGGCTGGAGGGAAATGCCAGTGAGTTACCTCCCCTCTTCCTTCCCCTTCTCTCCCTCCTCCTCACACTCTTTGGGGTCCTGATTTGGCCTATTATGGTCTGCTGGACCCGAAAAGCAACAGCTAACTAACTAACTAATTTATTTGACATATATAGGGTCTTGCTTTGACTTTTTTGTTGCCTTCGGGTGACGTTACGGATTTTATGTATTCAATTAATCAATCAATATGAAGCTTATATAGCGCGTATTCCGTGGGTACAGTTCTAAGCGCTTGTAGAACTGTTTTAATCTAAAAATGTGTAATGATTAACTTGTGGGGTCCTGATTTGGCCTACTATGGTCTGCTGGACCCGAAAAGCAATAGTTAACTAACTCCTCACACTCTTTAGTTTCAACTTTTATTCTAGCTTGTCAAATATTTTGACAAGTTATGCGATATCTTGAAATGCGCGAACGTCTATGACACCACTGCAGTACTGTATGTCATCAGTTGAATGTAGTGTGTGTGTGTGTGTGTGTGTGTGTGTGTGTGTGTGTGTGTGTGTGTGTGTGTGTGTGTGTGTGTGTGTGTGTGTGTAAAGAAGTAGAAATCAAAAACATGAAAGGTTTCTGGAATATTTAATTATAGACATGATGAAGCAATCACAAGTATGTTGACCTAATCATGTTTGTAGTAGAGGG
>NC_090260.1:48898466-48925966 GCF_037325665.1 Littorina saxatilis
ATGTTTATATATATACATTATAACTAAAACAACAAATACACTACATGTAGTCTACTGATGGACTGAGAAAACAAAATCAGGGGTTGTATTTCTTGAAGAGGTGCGTTTTAAGTGCTCGTTTGAATGCTTGGGGTGACTGAGAGTGGCGGATGTGCAAGGGGAGAGAATTCCATTGTGTGGGTGCGCAGAAAGTAAAAGTGCGTTGTCCGTATGTTTTTGTTTTGGTGTG
The DNA here is from genome assembly GCF_037325665.1 of Littorina saxatilis. NCBI lineage: Eukaryota > Metazoa > Mollusca > Gastropoda > Littorinimorpha > Littorinidae > Littorina > Littorina saxatilis. The sequence continues at coordinate 48,898,696 of NC_090260.1, forward strand.
TGGAATGGTGAGGATGCGACAGTCAGAAGAGGCACAGAGTTGTCTTGCTGGAGAATAGACGGTGAGGAGTTCAGAGAAGTAAGCAGGAGACGAGCCAAAAAAGAAGTGAAAGCAGAGGGTGGACAGTTTGTAGTCAATGCGGGCTTGAATAGGTAACCAGTGCAGTGTGTGAAGAAGTGGCGTTTTCGTGGTTTCAGAATGAGGCGTGCTGCCGAGTTTTGGACTTTTTGTAGTTTATGCAGGAGGTACAGAGGACAGCCAGATAGAAGAGAGTTGCAGTAGTCAAGTTTAGAAAGAACAAAGGCACAGACAAGAGTGTTAGTTGTTTGAGAGGAGAGTAGTTTGTGGTGAATGGTGCTGATCTTACCACTCAAAATAAGCTGCTCTACAGACTAAAGATATATGTTTGTTAAGGGTCATGTCAGATGAAAGGGTGAATCCAAGGTTTCTAGCTGATGGTGAGAAAAGAATGTCGGTGTTGCTTATTTGAACAGAAACAGGTAGGGGAGAGGGAAATGTAGTGTTCTTCTTTTTGCTCAGTAAGACTTCAGTCTTATCATTTTTCAGCTTAAGTTTGTTATCGACCATCCAAGATTTAACATCAGTGATGCATGTCTGAATGGTCTGGATGGTCTGGATGGCGGACATGAAGAAACACATTCACAAATGAAAAGAGCGGCACACACAGAGTTCTACATTTTGCTGTGCAAAGACAGAGCCGGCCCAGAGATAACTCCGTCAGTACTAAAAGTTGGCGATTTTCCTGAGTTGCTCCCCTTGGAGTGATCTCAAGCAGGTGGGCGGAAATGGCTACTGACGAATATGGCTGCTGAAAGCCGAAAGGCTCGTTGAATCACCTGATAACTGTGTCGTTTTTAACGCCCCTATACCAAGGTTTACTGAAAAGGATGAGCAGGTGACTACTGCTATAGTTTCGACTTCAAAATGTCTACAGCAGAACTCTACACAAAGGTAAGAGCGTGTCAGAATATTGAATCGCGAATCATAGCGGATTTCTCGTTTCAAAATCTTGTCTTCCAGTGTGTTGGCGTCTTCAGGTGCAAATATTTCAAACAAATTGATTAATTTGTCTGACACAAAGGGGAGTGGAAATTGTATCCATTTTGATGTCTTTTTTGACGGGCTCTTAGAGTTTGTGGATTTGAGGCGAGGAACAGTGTTTCTCATCGCAAAATGGTGGAAACTGTTTCTGTTGTAGTGTTGACAAATGAACTAAGCGATCGGATCACCACTTGTGTGAATGCTCAGTTCAATGTCAGCGACCTGTTAGCAGACGACAAGTATTCACGCGCTTCGGTTAAGAGTAGGCTTCGCTAATTCGACAAATCAATCGTATTTTCGGGAGGCATATTAGAAGGGCTGGGCCGGGGACTGTTCTGAAATGCAGTCAGATTATGAGTAAGATTTGGATACTCGGAGCGGTGTGAGTGAGGCACCGAGTAGGATCTGTCGCTGTGACGTCATTGAGAGTGCAGCTGATGGAGTGTTGTTACAGGAACTTGTGACAGGATACAGGAACAAGTGGCAGGAAAGCTGATACCCACCCCCTGCTACCTCTTCTTTCCCTTTCTCTTTGAGGGCGTAGTCCTGTGTCCTTGTTCTTGAGTTTCATCTGCAGAAAAAAGAATTTGTCAATTGGTTTCAAATAACTTTGAAGTCACAAATAATTATTGTTTTCCTGACTAAAATAATGTACAACATAATGATACAATGTGGTACTAGTAGATTATTAGGTTAGGCATACATGCCATACTAATTAAGTTACCTAACTGACTGCTTCACAAAAATTAAATCATTAATTGTATGTATGTATTTTTAGCAGTGTATACATATATGATATGTGGGAATGGGAATGGGATAATTAACGAATGTTAATACTTTAAGTTCGACATAGAAGTGTTAGAAGTTGACTTTAGTCTCAATCTCATATTTACGAACAGAAAAATGTATCCGGTTCATTTTGCATCCTCTGGTTCTGATCGTCATAATAACATTATTGTCTCCCAAGTAGAATTCTCCAGGGAGTCTTGATATGATTGATGGACGGGCGCAGTGGCTTGGCGGTAAGACGTCGGCCTCCTAATCGGGAGGTCGTGAGTTCGAATCCCGGTCGCTGCCGCCTGGTGGGTTAAGTGTGGAGATTTTTCCGATCTCTCAGGTCAACTTATGTGCAGACCTGCTGGTGACTTAACCCTCTTCATGTGTACACGCAAGCACAAGACCAAGTGCGCACGGAAAAGATCCTGTAATCCATGTAAGAATTCGGTGGGTTATAGAAACACGAAAATACCCAGCATGCCTCCCCCGAAATCGGTGTATGCTGCCTGAATGGTGGGGTAAAAACGGTCATACACGTAAAATTCCACTCGTGCTAAAAACACGAGTGAACGTGGGAGTCTAAGTCCATGACGGAAGAAGAAGAAGAAGAAGATATGATTGATAAGGATCTACTCTACATACTTTGAAGAAATTAAGCACTTCTAATTCTATCAAGCAGTGTTGGTGTTAATATTTTTTCAAACTGGTACACAAACTTTTATGATGAAAACTATCCAGAAAAAACGGTAGACTGGTCACTGGAACCAGTAAGAGTCCAACTCAGAGTACTGGTTTTGTTGTTTTACCAGTGAAAAAACCCGGTAGTTCTAAAAATCAACTGGTAGGTTATACTGGCAGCCAATTATTTTCCGTTATTTTCTCATTTCAAACGGTAAAATACCGGTATTTTACTGGTTAACGCCAATACTGTCAGGGACACCATTTTGGCATTAAAAGGCCGTGAAAAGTAAATATTCGTCGTAATGGCTTGAGATTTACTGGCCGATGTGAATGCGTGATGTATTAAAAAATTCCATCTCACACGGCAGAAATTAATATGTAAAGCGCTTAGAGAACATCAAGCGCTATATAAATCTCCCATATAAATAAATTAAAAATGGATCCACAGTTAGATACGGATATAAAGTAGAGAGTGTGAACCTTGAGTGATTTAATATAATCCAGTCAGATTAGCAAAGTCATGTCAGTGCGACAGTCCCATGGTCAGCTGGTGTGACTTAAATTGCATGGCTGAGTGATCCCCACTGTTTGCACAGAACTGGTCAACTGGTCATTCTGTCACATATATATATATATATATATATATATATATATATATATATGTTAGTCTGGTGAATGCTTTGTGCTGTGGCTAAGCTCTGTGAGTCTGTCCTTGATAATTTCAGCTTTGATGGCTGTCTTTTCAGACAGGTTTAGCTTTAGTGAAGGGTTTACTTTCAATATTTCATGGCTCTAACTTGGCGTGAATGGGTTGGGGTGTAAATGTAATGCGTGTCGTCAGAGATTGCTGTCATCATGCTGTGTGTGTGTGTGTGTGTGTGTGTGTGTGTGAGTGTGTGTGTTTGCAAGAGAGAGAGGAATAGATAGTGTGAGTGTGTGTGTTTGCAAGAGAGAGAGGAATAGATAGTGTGAGTGTGTGTGTGTTTGCAAGAGAGAGAGAGGAATAGATAGTGTGTGTGTGTGCAAGAGAGAGAGAGAGGAATGGATAGTGTGTGTGCATGCAAGAGAGAGAGAGGAATAGTGTGAGGTGTGTGTGTGCGTGCGTGTGTGTGTGTGTGTGTGTGCGTGTGTACAGAGTTAAGTTTGTGTGTTTGATGGGAGGGGGTGCAAGGGAGAAGGAGGGATGAGACAAAATCGGGAAGGGGGGGTGGGGTGGGCACATACATGTACAAACATGTGCAAATACTACCTAATTACCAGTGAATGGGATTCACTTCAACTAAAAATTAAGTTCATGTAGTTAACTAATTTAGCAAGGAAGTCTGATTTGTGTAGCGAAACGTGTAAGTGACAGCTACACTTGAAAGTAAAAGTAAAATTTAACTTTCTCTTTTGCCATTTTTTGGTATGATTCAGTAGACCGGTGTACGTGTAGTACATTTAACCTTCCTATCTGTGTATCACTCAGTAGCAGAACAGTTTTAATATTAAAGCAGTACAAAGCGTTCATTACCATAATTGCATAAACTTACAGTACACACAGTAACATGACTTAATTTATAATCTCTCTGTACATACTAAGTCGACCAAGTCACTCAGCTATTTTGCATAATGTTTCCCACCGGGCCTGAATTCTTGCCATACTACCTGACAGCTGAGAGCTTTTGATCTCCTGCAGTTGGTGAAAATGGAGCTCTTTACTAAATAGCTTTCGAGCATTTAGATAATTTTCTTCACGCATGACTGTGGGTGAGAAATGTTTTAGGGTGACATGAATGGTGATGTAGTAAAGGTGTACCCCCTGGGGCGTGGGAGTTTGGACTCCCCGTTATACGAGCCTATAAATATAATTTACAGTTACAGTGGAACCCCCCTTTTAAGACCTCCAAAACTGTCCACAATCAGCTCATAAAAACGAGGGAGTTTTAAAATGGGGGCACATTTTAATTTACAGATCTTATGAACATAAATTCTGAAAAAACAAGTTCTTAAAATGGGAGAAGTGATAATCTCTTAAGGGAAAAAAAAAAGAGGTCTGTTTACGGTATCCCGGCCGACCCTATTTTTTCGCGCGACCCTAGACTTTTTTTTGGCATTTGAGGGAGAAAAAAAAAATAAAAATAAATTAAAAAAAAGTCTTTGTTTTTTGGCAAAATAACTTAAAAATGTTTTTTTGGAGAAAAAAAAATCCCGACCTACCGACCCTATTTTTTTTGCCTTATGTTACCGTTGGCCTAATAGGAGGGTTGCGGACTGTAACTAGTGTCAGAGTGGGAACACCCCCCCTCCCCCCTTCTCTGTCTAAGACCGCCTGATTTAATTAAGACTTCCCCTCGTTTAAAGGATTCTCAGACTTTCTGTTTGTAATTTATATCACCTCTTTAAGATATCAAATAACCAAAGGGATCTTAACATCGCTCTGTTTGAAATTCACCTCTTTAAATCAAACTGCCATTTGAAGACACAACTTCACTTTTCAAGAGTATACTTTGCTTTTTGAAGACCTGCATGTGATTTGTTGAGATTTTTGGATGGGGGGTTATCAGGCATGAAAATTCTCCGTATTTTCCGTATTTTTGAAAAAAATAAAACGTTTTTTTTTTCTTTTCCGTATTTTTCCTTTTTTTTCTTTTTTTTCTTTTTTTTTTTCCTAGTCATAGTTATAGTAAAATAGTTTTGGGGCCATGGTTGAATCCAATTTTAAGGCTCAGATAGCCCCAGATTGCACCAAATTGCACCCTTGAAAAAAAAAATTCCGGGGGGACATGCCCCCGGATCCCCCTAGAAGTCTTGGCGCTTCGTGCCTGCAAAACTTGGCGCTACGCGCCTGTGAAACTTGGCGCTACGCGCCTTCGAATTTTGTTTTCAGTTTTTTTTTTTTTTCAGTTTTCATGCCTGGGTTATGATAACTGTAGACCACACTGTCAGCTGGTTGCATGGGACGGTTAATCACTTAATGTGCTTGAAATACAAAAATGTGTGAATTTTCTCAGTCATTAGTGTACTAACTGCAGTTTTTCCTCGTTCATTATCAAGACAATCAGTACAGTGTTCATGGACTCGTTCAGTTTTTGTGTGCATATTTTTTGGGCAACTGCCCTGATTTTTATAATAATATACACATTTCATTTAAATGGCCACACACACTAGTCCTTCCCGTGAACGCTATTCTTCTCACAGTATATATCTCAGATGGGGGCCCGGTAGCTCAGTTGGTAGAGCACTGGACTCATGATCAGAAGGTCGCAGGTTCGAATTCGGGCCGGGACGGACACGGGTCAACTTTATGTGCAGACACAGAGAGACGGAAGCCATGTCCCACCCCCTTGTCACCACAATGGCACGTAAAAGACCTTGGTGACATTCTGCCATAAGTGCAGGTGGCTGAATACACCTAAACACGCAGACACCTTGGTAGCGCGACTCTGACTCCGTTGCTGCTAGCTTTCCACTGGGAGGAAACGACCCAAATATACCAGCGATGGGACAATAAAGTAATGAAAATGGAAATGGAAGAATAAAAAAGACGGTCTGTTCATAGCCTCGGTCTGTTCATAGCCTTGGTCTGTTCATAGCCTCGGTCTGTTCATAGCCTCGGTCTGTTCATAGCCTCGGTCTGTTCATAGCCTCGGTCTGTTCATAGTCTCGGTCTGTTCATAGCCTCGGCAATATGGTAACCTCCATTTTAAGACTCCCGCCCTTTTAAGACCTAATTTTTTCAGATCTTTGAAGGTCTTAAACAAGGGGTTCCACAGTATCTCATTCCAAAAATCAACATCATGTCAGTTAATTTTGTGCAGTTTGAATTTTGTGATGAATGAATGTCCACATCAGTACAGTGGAACCCCCCTTCAGTAAGACCAACACAAGTCTGAGAAATTCAGGTCTTGAAATTTGTTTGTTTGTTTGTTTGCTTAACGCCCAGCCGACCACGAAGGGCCATATCAGGGCGGTGCTGCTTTGACATATAACGTGCGCCACACGCAAGACAGAAGTCGCAGCACAGGCTTCATGTCTCACCCAGTCACATTATTCTGACACCGGACCAACCAGTCCTAGCACTAACCCCATAATGCCAGACGCCAGGCGGAGCAGCCACTAGATTGCCAATTTTAAAGTCTTAGGTATGACCCGGCCGGGGTTCAAACCCACGACCTCCCGATCACGGGGCGGACGCCTTACCACTAGGCCAACCGTGCCGGTAGGTCTTTAAATGAAGAGAATCTTAACTCAAATGGCTCTATCTGACCTGGTACGGATATATATATGTACACACAGTCACTTCCTGTGTCGTGGATCTAACGCCTGTATTCCATCGTTTTAATACACAGTTCTACACAGTTACTACAATTCTGAGTGACCTGCTGCAGCACAGCTGGTCTGCATGGCTAAAAATAAATTGGTCAACATAGGTGGGGTAGACAGTGTTAAAAAAGGGGCCCGGGTACATTTATTTACAGAGGTTATATGAAGAGAAAGCCTTCGAAAACATGGTCTTAAATTGGGGGGGGGGGGTGTCTTAATGGAGGGTTCCACTGTATAGGCAAGAAGTACTTTGCACCAAGTTTCCCTTTCTGTGCCTACAAGTGAATGGTGTAACTAATGTTGAGACTCAAGAGGTGATGGATGACTGACATACCTATCTTGTGAGTGAAGGGAGGTAATCTGACTGGGTGATTGGCTTTACACCACTTCTCACACAGCTAATTGGCAACCTCTTTAGCTTCAGGGGGAACTGTTACAACAAGTACAGGTAGGTGTAAGGGCGAGACAGTGTGTAGGAAATTGAAGAGGGTTTGGTTTAAAGGCACAGACCAGTCCCTGGACCACAGTTGGAACTTTTTTGATAACTTAATTTTGTAGAACTGAAGCTACAGTAGAGGTTACTGTTATATGAAGTCTTATATCGCGCGCGTATCTCCAGACTCGGACTCAAGGCGCAGGGATCTATTTATGCCGTGTGAGATGGAATTTTTTACACAATACATCACGCATTCACATCGACCAGCAGATCGCAGCCATTTCGGCGCATATCCTACTTTTCACGGCCTATTATTCCAAGTCACTCGGGTATTTTGGTGGACATTTTTTATCTATGCCTATACAATTTTGCCAGGAAAGACCCTTTTGTCAATCGTGGGATCTTTAACGTGCACACCCCAATGTAGTGTACACGAAGGGACCTCGGTTTTTCGTCTCATCCGAAAGACTAGCACTTGAACCCACCACCTAGGTTAGGAAAGGGGGGAGAAAATTGCTAACGCCCTGACCCAGGGTCGAACTCGCAACCTCTCGCTTCCGAGCGCAAGTGCGTTACCACTCGGCCACCCAGTCCAGAGGTATGTGACTGTGAAGTGGAGGGATCGTCTAATACTCCAATCACTCATTGCCTGGGTACATTTGAGAATTGGTGAGCCAAACTCAGCTACTTGACGGGTTTTGTGGGAATTAGGATTGTGCTTTTTAACACAACTATTCAGACAGCTAATTCAGTAATTGACATCTCTTTTGCTTGAGGGGATGTGACATTGAGGTACAGGTGTAATTTAACCTAGGTGTCGGGGAAAGGGTTAACAATTCAGCGTGGAACTAGAAAGTTGTAGAGATGATTTTTGTTTAACGATGCCTTCTTAGTCCTTCCAGTGTGAGTGATATGTCAAACTGTGACTGTGTCACAGTTATGTCCAGTCTTTTGCTTGAGATGAAACAGAGTCAGAGCACTTTTCCCATTGGGTTAATTTTGATAAGTTGCCTTTTTAACTTTGAAGACTGTCCTTTCAAAGACCTGATTCTCTCAGGTTTTTGGCAGCTGTCTAAAAACAAAATGGGTGTGTTGGGGGGTGGGAGTTGGGTGGGTGGGTGTTCACTTTAATCAATACAAAATGTCAGTCTCACTCTTAGATAAAGAAACATCAGAAGGGAAGATGGAGGTTGTGTGGGTGTGGGGGGGGGGGGGGGCACTATAAATCAATAATAAATAGAGAGACATCAGAAGGGAATGGAAGCCAGTAGTGGGGGAGGGGGGGGGGGCAGAGAGATATTAGTTGGATCTTACTTTGTATCTAGCTTTAACTTCAGACAGATGTCAGACTGCTGTGGGATTCTTGCCCGGCTGGTCACCATGACAACTGACACACAAAACGCCGAGCAAAACAAAACAATCTTGCTTCTTTCCCCTGTGTACATGTATCATACTCAGAGGTTCCTCGTCGCAGTGATGTCACAATTTGAATCTGACTAAATCATCGAGAAGAAGGGGAGTCACTGGACTGCGAAAGAAAAAGGCACACACCCTTCTACTGTATCGTGCTTGCGCTTGTCTGTCTCACGCCACACCGCCTCGCCCCGCTCAAATGATGTACTGCACGGTCACAATTGAGATCTTCGGAGACCCTAACTAAGTAACTTATTCAATAACCCTCTTTCTCTCTTTCTCTCCCTCTCTCCATCCCTCTCTCCCTCCCTCTCTCCCTCTCTCTCTCTCTCTCTCTCTCTCTCTCTCCTCTCTCTCTCTTCTCTCGCTCTCTCTCCCTCTCTCTCTCCCTCCCTCCCTCCTCTCTCTCTCCCTCTCTCCCTCCCTCCCTCCTCTCTCTCTCTCCCTCTCTCTCTCTCCCTCCCTCCCTCCTCTCTCTCTCCCTCTCTCTCTCTCCCTCTCTCCCTCCCTCCCTCCTCTCTCTCTCTCTCCCTCCTCTCTCTCTCTCCTCTCTCTCCCCTCTCTCTCTCCCTCTCTCTGTCCCTCCTCTCTCTATCTCTCTCTCTCTCCCTCTCTCTGTCCCTCCTCTCTCGCTCTCTCTCTCTCTCTCTCTCCTTTTCTCTATCTCTCCCCCCCCTCTCTCTCTCTCTCTGTGCGGAAGTTTGCTTTTGAGATGACCAAGGAGAGACGGAGAAAGGGAGAGAACTACTTGGGGGGTGGGGTAGAACCCACTCGTTCAAATATCTGCACAGTAATTCATCCCAAGAAAAGACCCCAACCTATTCTGTACAACTCTGTGCAGGTTAGCGAAAGAAGGGAATATCAATAAGTAGAGAGAGAGAGAGAGAGAGAGAGAGAGAGAGAGAGAGAGAGAGAGAGAGAGAGGGGAGAGAGAGAGAGAGAGGGAGAGAGGGGGGAGAGAGAGGGGAGAGAGAGACTGAGAGGGAGAGAGAGAGAGAGAGAGAGAGAGAGAGAGAGAGAGAGAGAGAGAGAGAGAGAGAGACACTTGCCTGACATATTTTATTCTACTCTCTCTGTGTGAGTTAGCAATGGAAAAGAATAATGGGCAGGGGGGGGGGGGGGGGGGGGGTTGACACATCAAATCTGAAGACTCTGACCTGTTCTATATGCCCCTCTCTCTGAGCCGGTTTGTGGCATAGAACAGAGTAAGGAGAGAGGGAGGTAGGGGGTGCGGGGGACAGAAATCATCACCCATTCAATTGACTGCACAGTTAATTGCGAAATCAACAAGTCGCGTAAGGCGAAAATACAATATTTAGTCAAGTAGCTGTCGAACTCACAGAATGAAACTGAACGCAACGCAACGCAGCAAGACCGTATACTCGTACCATCGTCACTCCACCGCCCGTGGCAAAGGCAGTGCCCGTGGAATTGACAAGAAGAGCGGGGTATTCGTTGCGCTAAGAAGGATAGCACGCTTTTCTGTACCTCTCTTCGTTTTAACTTTTTGAGCGTGTTTTTAATCCAAACATATCATATCTATATATTTTTGGAATCAGGAACCGACAAGGAATAAGATGAAAGTGTTTTTGAATTGATTTCGAAAAAAAAATTTTGATAATAATTTTTATATATTTAATTTTCAGAGCTTGTTTTTAATCCGAATATAACATATTTATATGTTTTTGGAATCAGCAAATGATGGAGAATAAGATAAACGTAAATTTGGATCGTTTTATAAATTTTTATTTTTTTTTACAATTTTCAGATTTTTAATGACCAAAGTCATTAATTAATTTTTAAGCCACCAAGCTGAAATGCAATACCGAACCCCGGGCTTCGTCGAAGATTACTTGACCAAAATTTCAACCAATTTGGTTGAAAAATGAGGGCGTGACAGTGCCGCCTCAACTTTCACGAAAAGCCGGATATGACGTCATCAAAGACATTTATCAAAAAAATGAAAAAAACGTTCGGGGATTTCATACCCAGGAACTCTCATGTCAAATTTCATAAAGATCGGTCCAGTAGTTTAGTCTGAATCGCTCTACACACACACACACACACGCACAGACAGACAGACAGACACACATACACCATACCCTCGTTTCGATTCTCCCTCGATGTTAAAATATTTAGTCAAAACTTGACTAAATATAAAAAGAGACTGCTTTGGACTGTAGAGGCGAAACGGAAATATTCTCTGCACATGGCTAAGCTGTTGAGGGAACCAGATGGGGGGGGGGGGGGGGGGGGACGGACTGAAAGGGAAAACACACTTAGTAGAATGCAGTAAGAATGTGTAATAATAACAAGAATTAAGGAAAACAGCGGCAAGAAGAAATACCCTACCAGACCCTTTACCTGTACTCTACCCCCTCTCTGTGCATACATAAGCGATCAAGGAAACCCGCAGGGGGAGGGGGGGGGGGTCAGGGGTCAGGAAGGGAAACAAAACCCGTGCAAATAGCATGGTAAACGCACTTTGTTAGCAGGACAGCGAAAAAGACCAACAGCTGTTGTGGCAATCACGCTCTAACAGGTTGTAATGTGTTCAGCACTGCAATTAGTCATAGCGGGCTTGTGTTGATTGGTTCTTTATTTGGCTGAAGGGGAAATACTGTCATGCAATGCGGCGGGCTAAAACGGGATTTAAACTGTTTGGGGTTAAAGAAAGAATCTGTGTGTGCTGCTCAGTGCTGCTTATGAAAGGGTGTCTTCTTGTGGGAATGGGTTGTTTAGAGCTCTCTCTCCCTCCCTCCTTTCTCTCTAATTGCTCCTCCCTCTCTCTCTCTCTCTCTTTCCCTCCTTTCTCTCTCATTCCCTCCCTCTCCCTCCCTCCCCCCCTCTCTCTCTCTCTCCCCCCTCTCTCTCCCTCTCTCTCACCCTCTCTCTCTCTTCCTTTATCTCTCACTCCCTCTCTCCCTCCCTCCCTCTCGCTCTCTCCCTCCCTCTCTCTCCCTCCCTCTCTCTTCCTCTCCCTCTCTCTCCCTCTCTCTCTCCCCCTCTCTCTCCCCTCTCTCTCTCCGTCTCTCTCGCTCTCTCTCCCCTCTCTCTCTCTCCCCTAACTCTCTCCCTCCCTCCCCCTCTCTCTTTTGTCTACCCCCTCCCCTACTTCTTTCATGTGTTGTAGTGAAAAATTATAAATTAAATGTGTGTGTGTGTGTGTGTGTGTGTGTGTGTGTGTGTGTGTGTGTGTGTGTGCGTGTGTGACAGAGGTAGAGTATGCAGAAGAGGTGTTGACAAATTATACAGATAGAGTGCTAGTATACACATATATTATATTTGTGGTAGCGTTTTCCGTGGGCAAAACTGTTTTCAGTTCATAGCTTATTAAACAAGTGACGTAAGGCGAAATTACTACATTTAGTCAAGCTGTGGAACTCACAGAATGAAACTGAACGCACTGCATTTTTTCACAATGACCGTAGTCCGCCGCTCGTGCAAAAGGCAGTGAAATTAACAAGCCTGTTTAGCGCGGTAGTGGTTGCGCTGTGCTGCATAGCACGCTTTTCTGTACCTCTCTTCGTTTTAACTTTCTGAGCGTGTTTTTAATCCAAACATATCATATCTATATGTTTTTGGAATCAGGAACCTCTCTCTTTTCCCCTCTCTCTCTCTCCCCCTCTCTCTCCCCCTCTCTCTCTCCCCCCCCCCCCCCCCTCTCTCTCTCTCCCCCCTCTCTCTCTCCCCCTCTTTCTCTGTCCCATCAGAGGAAATCTGTGCCGACCCCAATCATCTTGTGAGCCAAGGTGACGGGGCACACACAGACTGAGACCAACAGAGGTTGACAAGGCTGGCTTCCTGATCCCCATGGGATGTTATTCCAACAGCTCCCTGTGTCATGACCTGACCAAGAGAGGCTTGCCTTAGGCTCAAGTTGTCACCAAACAAAGAAGAAAGAAGACAAAATAAGGAGAAGAAGATCTCTATAGGGATGGAAATACACAGCGAGAGAAGATTGTGGAGTAAAACTCTGCACAAGCATGCATCAGAGAGAAAAAAATTAGAGGAACAATTGAAAGAAAGAGAGACAGAGAGAGAGAGACCAGTATACTGGGATAGAAAGGGGACTCTGGGGGGGGGGGGGGGGGGCAAAAGCCTTGACGAAAAGTTGAGAGAGAGAGTCGGGGAGCGAACCGTTGAATGAGAGAGAGGGTGACTCTTGGGTAGGTGTGGGGGAGGGAGAGAACCGTTGAATGAGAGAGAGGGGGGACTCTTGGCTGGGGGAGGGGGGTGCAAAAGTTGAGGCACAGTTGAACAAGAGAGACTGAGAGAGAGAAGATTCTTTGCAGTGCGCATACATATATATATATATGACATGTGCAAATGGTGCAGTTTTTGGTGTGGGGGGCGGAATCCTATCTGCTAAATCCTGTTGAGACAGAGCGATGTGTTCATGCTCTTGCATAAAGGTTATGCCAGTTGCTGCTCACACCTCAAAGCTTTTGATGCAGTCCTGATCTGTAGCTGATGAAATTAATTCATGGGACGTATTGACAACCATGTTGCCTTAAATTGCATGCATGAAGAATGTGTTTGCTGTGTGTGTGTACTTTGGTTTATGCATGGCAGTGCAGCCACACACGCACACACGCATGTACGCACACAGACACACACACACACACACATACACACACACTCTTTTAGTTCTCTCTCTCTCTCTATCTCTCTCTCACTCTCTCTCTCTCTTTCTCTCTCTCACTCTCTCTCTCTCTTTCTCTCTCAATCTCTCTCTCAATCTCTCTCTCAATCTCTCTCTCTCTTTCTTGGCTATTTAATTTAGTTTTTTGATGTCTAATGGCCCTGTCACACGACCGTTTTAAAGCCTGCGTATGCCGACGTATGGGACATTTGAATAAGTACGCTGGCGTACGTCGAATACGTTATGGGTACGTTTTGTATACGTTAAGAGGACGCTGAAGCACGCTGGCATACGTCGTAGTACGCTGAGCACGCAGCAAAGTTTTGTGCATGCACAAAAATTCTCGACGTATGGTCAGCGTACTACGACGTATGCCAGCGTGCTTCAGCGTCCTCTTAACGTATACAAAACGTACCCATAACGTATTCGACGTACGCCAGCGTACTTATTCAAATGTCCCATACGTCGGCATACGCAGGCTTTAAAACGGTCGTGTGACAGGGCCATATGATTTAAGGAGAGGAAAAAAATCAAGACTATGAAAGGACAGACTCATTAAAAAAAAATTCAGCATGTCACTTCACCTCTCGCTGTAAATTTAGTTAAATCTCAAAATACTCAAGAATGAAATTGGCAATACAACAAACATCATACGCAACTCCTTCAAATATTTTTTTGTTGGACCTTTTATTGGTGAGAATGTTATTTGCACAAAAAATTCCAGGTCTTACCATGGTTAAGTCCTGTGTGACACCACCCTGCCCACCCCCTCCCCCCCCCCCCCCTCCCCCCCCTCCTATATACCTGTCACAAAAGGCCACCTGTAAATGTAATGTAGGGACACTGACTGGCTGGTTCTTCTGGCGTCCCTATATCACAGGTACTACTGTGCTTACCTGATTTCAGTCTTCAACAATTCTTCTTCTTCTTCTGCGTTCGTGGGCTGAAACTCCCACGTACACTCATGTTTTTTACACGAGTAGAATTTTACGTGTATGACCGTTTTAACCCCGCCATTTAGGCAGCCATACGCCGCTTTCGGAGGAAGCATGCTGGGTATTTTCGTGTTTTTATAACCCACCGAACTCTGACATGGATTACAGGATCTTTTTCGTGCGCACTTGGTCTTGTGCTTGCGTGTACACACAAAGGGGGATAAGCCACTAGAAGGTCTGCACATAAGTTGACCTGGGAGACCTGGGAGATCAAAAAAATCTCCACACTTAACCCACCAGGCGGCCGCGGCCGGGATTCGAACCCTCGACCTTTCGATTAAGATGCCGACGTCTTACCACCCGGGCCGCCACAGCGCCCGTCCTTCAACAATTGCCTTCTGTTGTATTCCTCAGAGTACTGTTAGCTTCGTCAAGAATCAGATGAAAATCAAAATTAATGGCCCTGGCAGTTACACTGTAACCAACTAAGCTGCTTGACTAAACTTCTGAGCATTTAATATCCACATGTGTATATACATGTTCACATTTTGTTTAAACGTGAAGGTACGCATGTATAATATATAACTTATAAGCTGCATGCATTGTCTTCCATTTCAGAATCGCTCATAGACGTCTTAATTGTACACAGTCAGTTTCAAGTACATCACAGTTCATCACAGTACATCACAGTACATCACAGTACATCACAGTACATCACAGTATAGATCTAAAGCACTGGTGTACTATTATTACTGTTGTCTTCGTTTAGCACAATATTTAAACATTAATTAATTTTGTCAAAACTTGGTTGGTGGACCATTTAGTGATTTACTGCATGTATATATATACTCACTTAATATTCCAGCCGTTGGGCATGTGTTGAAATCTCACCAACACAAAAGTAATCCATCTCTCCGAGCTGTCTCTTGTTTCTGTCCCCAGTCAACGATGAAGCCTGCAACTGTATGACGGAGTAAATTGCTATGACCCCTTATTTTATTGTGGGGCGTGACCCTGGTTGCATGGTTTGGTGCTACACAGGAGGGATGCAGTGATTATCTGCAATTTGTTCCACTCAACCAACATGAGAAATGAGGTCCCTGTTCATGTTTGATTGCAAGCTTACTTGCAGAACTGTTTTTCGCTGAATTATGGTGTTGTGAAAGTGTGCACAAAAAGTTGTTTGGAAATGGGGTTTTGATAACTTTACAAAGTGCCTTTTGCTGTTTAATTTACATGGAGGTCTTGTATTAATGTGCAGTGAAAGTTAAGATGGAAATTAAGTGTGTGGGTGGAGGATGAAAACTGCTGTGATGATGTTTCATTGCCATATGGTGCTGATGCAAATGTAGATCTATGGGAATTCCAAAGTGAAAAGCTGCCACAGCCAGACGTCATTTGTCAGAGCATAGTTAAAATGTTGAAATGAGTTCCGGCCAGAGATGGTGGACCTGAAGGAGAAACTGTGGGGTCGGGCGGACTCCCTGCGGCAAACTGCAGACTTCTTCGCATCAACAACCTTGACAGTTTAGCATGGCTTAAACAGAAAAAGTCATTAAAATTCCAGTCAGTTTGCTGCCATTCATATGTGGACATTATTGTTATAACTTTGAGAAACTGTTTTCTTCGTAGGCATTTAAATTTAGCTTGGAGAACTGCAGGATTTAAGCTCAGCTGACCAGAACCTTTTCACATGAACTTGGGTTCAGAGTAAAACAACCTCCTTGTTCAGTTGTTGTAAGAAATGTAACTTTAACAGTAAAAGCTTGAAGATGAAAGTTAAATGCGCACTCAGAGAGTTTAAACTTCAGCAGTCTCAGACAGTCTTTAGAACAGAACTTCAGGAGACTTACAATATTTGCCCTTATAAGCTGCTGGGAAGGGCAGCAGATTTTCAAGAGTTGGCCAAAGACTGTGCAGTTCAGCAGAATTAAGTTAAGATGTCCAGGTTTTTTGGCTTCTGGGCTAAGAAAGAAGAAGAAGGCACAACAAATGCCAAAAACTGTGAGGATGATGGAGGCAGAAAATCCCTTGAGAGGAAAGTGTCGAGAAGTGTTGTGTACTCTGACAGTGAGGGTGGGGGATATCAGAGATTCAACTTGCAGTTTGTCTTGCAGTCCATTGAGACCGCTGACTGTTATGTCAAGGTTAGTCCTGTTGAAAAGGTATCTGCATTTGTGGACTAGGTTCCGGACACACGTACAATGGTACCTGTGATCAAAAGTCACAATTGTTTTGTAGACACAGTAACTTTTGTTCATCTCATTTTTCATGTTTGTAATAATAGCACTAACTGATTGGTGACGAAAGCAGTATGGAACGTCGTGGGCGACCCCCCGAACACGTTTGCTATAATTGGCTGAAACGTCACAGTACACTAGGGGGGTATACTGGGATAAAAGCTAAGGCCAACAAAAAAAAAAACAGTCTGTTTACGGTAACATAGGCAAACAAAAGAGGGTCGGTAGGTCGGGATTTTAATTTTTTTTTCCTCCAAAAAACCATATTTTTAAGTTATTTTGCCAAAACACAGACTTTTTTTTCTCCCCCAAATGCCAAAAAAAGTCTGGGGTTGCGCGAAAAAAATAGGGTCGGTCGGGATACCGTGAACAGACTTTTTTTTGTTGTTGTGCCTAACATGCACACAGCCAAGGACTACTTCCCTTTAGTAGTCCTTGACACAGCCTCATACCTTTCTTGCATGCTTCTTCTTTGATTCCACTTAAGGATTCTGACATTATTGCTGTTACAGTTGAACCTGTCTGTAACGACCACCCAATTGAGACTGATACACTGATAGAAAGTGGTTGGTATAATAGACAGGTAGTCGCTATGGAAATAAGTTGAGTGATAATTATACATAGAAAAAAAAAGTCTGGGATTTTTTTGGTTGGCTGTAATGGGCAGGTGCATGGTGTGGTTGCCAAAGCAGTTGTTAAATTTGACTGTACCATTAATTTATCAAATGGGGGCCGGGTAGCTCAAGTGGTAGGGCGGTGACTGCATGGACTAGTGCTCCTTGGGCCACGGGTTCCAATCCAGGCCGGGGCGGACAAGGGTCAACTTTATGTGCAGACTCCGAGACAGTATCCATGTCCCACCCCTGTGTCATCACAGTGGCACGTAAACGACCTCGGTCATTCTGCCGTATTAGCGCAGGTGGCCGATTACACCTAAACACGCACAACACCAGCTGTGTAATCTCATGTAAATTTAAGTCGGACCCCCCGCGGGTTAGGGGGTCAGTCCCATATTGGTTGGGACGAGAAAGAATTTACCCGATGCTCCCCAGTAAGAGGCGACTTTCGGATTCTGTTTCTCCTTTTACCCTTGTTACGTGTTTCTTGTATAGAATATAGTCAATTTTTGTAAAGATTTTAGTCTAGCAGTATGTAAGAAATGTTAAGTCCTTTGTACTGGAAACTTGCATTCTCCCAGTAAGGTCATAATTATTGAACTATGTTGCAATTAAGCCCCTGGAGCAAATTTTTGATTTAGTGCTTTTGTGAACAAGAAACAATTGACAAGTGGCTCTATCCCATCTTCCCCCTTTCCCCGTCGCGATATAACCTTCGTGGTTGAAAACGACGTTAAACACCAAATAAAGAAAGAAAGAAAGAAAGTAAAGTCGGGGTAACATGCCCCTAATGAACGGCGTTAAACTCAAACAACATTATTATCAATGAACGAAAGATCAGTATGCTGACAGCCTGTGTTGGTGTGTTTCAGGGTGCCCGAATATGGGTGCCAAACGCGGACAGCGTGTGGAGAGCAGCAGAACTTCAGGAGGACTACACGGGTCAGGCCAAGCTCAAGATACAGTACGAAGAGGCAGAGGTGAATATATAATCATTATATCTTACTTTACACATTTTTTTTTATGAATATTGATGTGTATTGTTGGGACATATATGATATAATCCAAAACATTTTTTGGGTGAAAGTAATGTCACACACTGAAAGAAGGGGTGTCATTTTGAGATTCATTCAGTGTGATGATGAAGCTGACACAGGGCTTGCAATTTGACACAGGGGCAGTGGAGAGGTAATGCATTTTTGACTCACATGCGAAGCTAAAGGGAGTCTATGTACTCACCCGAGTCGTCCGTCCATCCGTCCGTCCGTCCGGACGTCCGGAAAACTTTAACGTTGGATATTTCTTGGACACTATTCAGTCTATCAGTACCAAATTTGGCAAGATGGTGTATGATAAGGCCCCAAAAAACATACATAGCATCTTGACCTTGCTTCAAGGTCAAGGTCGCAGGAGCCATAAATGTTGCCTAAAAATCAGCTATTTTTCACATTTTTCCCATTTTCTCTGAAGTTTTTGAGATTCAATACCTCACCTATATATGATATATAGGGCAAATTAAGCCCCATCTTTTGATACCAGTTTGGGTTACCTTGCTTCAAGGTCAAGGTCACAGGAGCTCTTCAAAGTTGGATTGTATACATATTTTGAAGTGACCTTGACCCTGAACTATGGAAGATAACTGTTTTAAACTTAAAAATTATGTGGGGCACATGTTATGCTTTCATCATGAGACACATTTGGTCACATATGATCAAGGTCAAGGTCACTTTGACCCTTATGAAATGTGACCAAAATAAGGTAGTGAACCACTAAAAGTGACCATATCTCATGGTAGAAAGAGCCAATAAGCACCATTGTACTTCCTATGTCTTGAATTAACAGCTTTGTGTTGCATGACCTTGGATGACCTTGACCTTGGGTCAAGGTCACATGTATTTTGGTAGGAAAAATGTGTAAAGCAGTTCTTAGTGTATGATGTCATTGCTAGGTTTAGTTATTTGACCTTGACCCTGAAGGTCAAGGTCATGTAAATGTCAAGGTCAAGCATGTGAGTCATATGGGCTTTGCCCTTCTTGTTAAAACATTATTTTAGAATTGTATCATTATTGACTGTGACTTAACTTCATGCCCCCCCTCTGTGCCCAATTA
This sequence comes from Littorina saxatilis, assembly GCF_037325665.1. Taxonomy (NCBI): domain Eukaryota; kingdom Metazoa; phylum Mollusca; class Gastropoda; order Littorinimorpha; family Littorinidae; genus Littorina; species Littorina saxatilis. The sequence goes on from NC_090260.1 coordinate 48,917,916, forward strand.
TACCTTAAATTGGGATATCGCCTTTAAGGCCCTGGATGTTAGGTTTTGCCCTAGTTTGTGTGTACATATAAAGTGTGGACAATTTGAAACATGAATCAAGTTTAAGCTTTGTCTGCCAAATGAAAGGTCCAATTACAATTAATGCCAGGACAATATTTCAGTTTCCAGAAGTTATGTAATACTGTCTAAACAGACTTTAGTCATGAGTTATTAACAGAGTCACATGTTTTGTCCAGCGTTGTGGGGGGGAGGGGGGGCATGGTGAATGTACAGATTACATGTCACTATCGTATGGACAGCAAGCAGAGGTTTATCAGTTTCTCTGAAGTATGGTCAGACTGTCGTGTGTCCATGTTGGAAGTACAGGCAAATCCAGCTAACTCACAAACGGTTAAGTCAAAAATTCGCTTAGCACACAAAGAAATTCTGGTCCGGAATTATCCCTCTTTATCTATGTGTACAAAGTACCCTGAGCTCGAAATGGGATTTCTCTTACGTAAGTCGAAAGACGGATAGCACACAACAGAAAGTCAGTCCCAAAGACAAAGTTTACTCTATATTTACTACAGCAACTCGAAACACGAAACTTGGCGTCTCACACTAGCGCATTGTGTAACCTTATTCCCTTCTTCTCTACACGGACGCCACACCGACTGGTCAGTCGGCACGCAATAAAGTATGAACTGAAGTTAGGAGGGGGCGAGGAGTAAGGAGGGGGCGAGGAGTAAGGAGAATTATCCAACTCCAAGAAAACATTCTGAAAAAGGTGGGGAAGTGGTGACAAGGCAGTGAACGCACTCACCATGCACTGACATCATACGAAAGCAGCCACACAAACACAGCACAGAGGCAGAGGCAGAGGTGCGGATGCTTTGTGAGAATAAGCGTTGAAAACCAGTTTGAATTAAAAAAAACCCAGCAGATAGAGCCGCATGTCATAATCATTCTTCTTGTCTGGCTTTATTGACTGCATGCCGATCTTGTGGCAGTGACTTTTCACTCTTCAGTCGGACTGTACACAAACCGCTCTCACTCTCCCTCACTGACTACCCTAAGCCCTGACAACTGATCCTTGGAAATTGTTTGGAAGAGTACACCTCTCTATTTCTCTCCAATGCTCTTCCTGCTGACTTCAGTGACACCGGACACCCCACTGAGTTTAGCCAGCTACCCCCCCCCCTCTCTCTCTCTCTCTCTCTCTCCCCCCAGCCATGTACTGTTTGGTGCTGTGGCCAGAGAGGTGTCACCGGCTAATTGAGGCCAGCTGCACTGCACTGTTCACTCAGAGCAAAACTAGTTGACTGTGTCTAACTTTTGACAAAGCAACACAACTGAAGGGTTCACAGATTAGGTAACCGACTCACTGGTCAAGGCTGCAGGGAAACAAGAGTATCTTGTCAATGAAAGAGGTTACACACAGATACGCGATGCTGAGAACGGTGGCCGATTTTTCACTCTCTTTCTCGGAGGGCCTTCATCATTGCAGGGACTGCTGTAAAGAAATGCTAGCTCAGAAACTAACTCTTTTTGCATTGAAACATGCACCAGAACTGGTGGACACCATCGACAATGTCAAACATGAAATCGAAGCAGTTTGCTTGAGGAACGGTCGTCAGCAACTCAAACTTTTGTTTTCTTTTTTTAAGAAAATCTGAGGAGACTTTCTTTGTGGCCCCGCCCCCTCCCTCTGTAAGGACCCCCCTCCATAAGGACCGATTTCTGTCAACATTTTCAAGGTCGCTAGAGAGGGGTTCCACTGTACTATGACCAAGTCGAAATTTCGGATAGGACACAATAACAATTCGGTCCCTTCAATTTCGTCTTATCCGGATTTGCCTGTCACGTCAACCCTTACAGACCGATCTACCTTTCCACTCTAAGGGTCAGTGTTAAAAAGACTGTCATCAATCTTACGTTTCTCATTATGTAAGCGCAATTTTTCATTAAACTTAATGCATCATGTATAAATGTGTCCTCTGCCTCTGGGCTGACTTTTACCCATGCAGCCCAACCCCAGTATTGACCCCTCAACTCCTAGGTCCCAGCCGTTCTGTCCAAACTTCCAAACTCTTGATTCATGGCGATGGTGTGCGTGGTACTGTGATCCGTTAAAGTGCGCTGTCTCGCTCAGTACCGCGGACTTCAGCACAAGAGGTTTCTGTCGGGGTTACCCCACCCTTAGCTCCTGGTCAGGGACCTAATACCTGGGAGCACAGGTAGCAGAGGTTTTAACGCGCCTCCTACCCGCGTGATGAACCCGTATGAGCACATAGGGTATTTACGAGTCAACAGTGCCACCTGTTCACCACCCCGCTCTGATAGGAACACCGCCAGTTGGTCCAGGACAGCTAGCTTATTCGTCCGGGCAAGCCCGACTTACATCGCTGCAATCCCTTATATCAAAGGGACGCCCCCTATCCGCCGCCTGGGGACCCGCCGGGTATGGGATGGTCGCCCCGCCACCTAATTGGAGATAGCCTGACCCCGGTTCCAAACTCTTGATTTGCACTCTTGGGGGTGTTGGTTGAAATATCTTATCATTCCTTTTAGTCTTTTAATGAGTTTCTTTTGAGTTACTCGTAATTGATACAATCTCTCACGTTTTCAACATGGATTTTAATTAATATTACTACATGATTTACTGTAGGTTCTGTTTTAACTGAGGTTTATGCAGAATTTTAAAGATCCTTCCCAGCTGGCCACTTCTCCAGCAGTGACTTTTACCTGTAATTCAATGATTCTGACTAGGATGTAGAGTGTAACTCAACACTAACTCATTTTATGAGGGTGGTTGCAGTATTTTGTGGACACCCCGGTACACATTCGCTACCTCTGTGGACGAAAAGTCTCAGATTCCAGGGACTCCGGGGTAAAAGTTTTAACACAGCCTGCAGTTCTTGCATGGTTGTAGGTTCGATTCAAGTTGATTTTGACAGTTCTGTTATGAAATTAACAAATATCACAGAGAATGTGTTGGTTTCTACACAGTGTCAGTCAGCCCTGATGTTGCATGGCTGATATGTTAACATTCAAGTTTATTTCTGTTGTTAATACTAACTGCTGAGATCTCTGATTCTCCAGTTGAAGCTGATTTGTTGTTGTTTTGTTGCAATTGCGCATAAGGCCAAACAAAATGATATGTTGGTTTAGGGTAACGTCGGTCAGCTTTTCTTTTGATTTTTTAAATTTTTTTTTAATTTAGTCGATTTTAAAGGAGGTTACTTCCGTTAGTCTCGGTATGGTTCGCAAAATGTGCCAAAAGTTTTCTTTCGTTTTTTAAGAAAGGAAAAAGAAGTTTTAGGGTCGGCGGGAACGAATAGTCGGGTTACCCTAAACCAACATTTTTTTGTTTTGGCCTAATACATGTACTAATTGAAACTTATGAGCAGCCTATTCATTGTAATTGGCTTGATGAATGTGGAAACCAGAGTTTGAGTGTCATGTTCCGGTTCAGATTCAGGCAGATCATTTCAGGGCTGAGGTTTCGTACTGAGTCATGCGTTGATTTGTTAAGTCTTACTATTAACAAGCATTTGTTGACTTAACATTTAACCCCGATTGTTATATTTTAATTTTCTCCTGTATATAATACATGAACACACACAAATTAAATAAATAACACAAGTGTTTTAATTATTTAATCACCATCTTCTTTCAGGCCCGTTGGGTTGTAAGTTCAGTTTTGAACTAATTTCACCCTAATCTCTCCTTGTGTACCCCTTTCTTTTGTCACTGGAATTTATGTATCTGATTTATTTAATTAAGTTATGCAATTCTTGTACACCATATTATGACTCATTCATATTGTATTCTTCTCAGTTATGTGTTCTGTGTTCTTTTGTAGACTTCTGTCTGCTGAGTATTTTATCTTTACTTGTATAACTATAAGAATGCACCACTAGACCATTGGACTGTGTGTGCGTGTGTGTGTGTCTGTGTTGATGTTAGGCCAAAAAAAAAAGGTGTGGTTACGGTAACATAGCCAAAAAAAATAGGGTAGGTAGGTACTCAGGCAATCACTTTTTTTTTTTTTACTTTTTTTTCTAATGTGTACAAATTAAACCTACTTAACAGGGAAATAAGTGTGCGACACGGGCTCTTTCGCTTTCATTGCGTTTTTTGCACTTTTTTTTTTTTTTTTTTTTTTTTTTTTGACAAATGTAATAAAAAGTTATAGGATCGGCCCCTAAAAATAGGGTAGGTCGGGTTACCGTAACCACACCTATTTTTTTTTTAGGCCTAACTATAAGAATGCACCACTAGACCATTGGACTGCCAATGTAGAAATCACTGAACCCAAACTGATGAGCTTGACGGCTCCATTTAGGTTCAAGTAAACTCGGCAAAATAATTATTGCACCACCTGTTGCACCCCAAAGAATTCAAACACAGGCCTTTTTCAGTCAAGCCTAATGTGCTGCCAAAGGTACGTGTTTCAGCCGTGTATCGCATTGTTTAAGGCTTAGTGTCACGTTCTAAAAATGTGTGCCTCGATCCCCTGTATGCAAGCGCAGCCCCCCCCCCCCCCCCCCAAAAAAAAAACAAAAAAAAATCAAATTTAAAAAAAAATTGTGTGGCTATTAGTTCCAGGCAGACTGATTCAGGGACAGACATTTGCTGGCAGACAGTGAATGCGAAAGAAAAATTGGTGTAGACTGTCAATTGTACTGTTGAATTACTGTGCAAGCAACATGTATTACATATATTTAGTTATTTGCATTTAAGTTTAAGGCCTATGGAAAAGGCAATGAACAGCTGACAGTTTCAATGGTACCATTTCTAACATATTGTAAGGGCTCTGACTGAAAATGAAGGCCTGTGTTTGAATTTTTTGGTTGGGGTACAACAAATGTGGCAATAATTAAATTGTTGCAGAGTTTATTATAATTTGTATGCCTGCATGCAAAACAATTAACTGGATTTAATATATATTATCCAAATTGCTTCGTTTTAGTGTGTTTGTAACATTGTGCATGCACATTTCATCAGAATGCTGGCCATCTGTCGATCTGAACAGTATAGCATCCTCATCTTAACTGCTGCTGCCTACTGTAGTATTGTTATATATATATTTGTTTTTCGAATCTTTCATTTTAACATTTTTTTAATTTTATCAATATCATGTCAGCTGCTGTTTGTTTGTTTTGCAATGTCAACTATGTTAATTGATCTAGTCTGTGATTCGATTTATCTTTCAGTCCTGGATTGGTTTTGTCACATTTGACCCCTCAGCAGATTCAGCTAAATTCTACTCTGAGCTTAGCTTTGAAGGAGGGGGGGGGGGGGGGGGGGTATTAGTCGTTTAGAATTTTTTGTGTAGTGTCTGGAATTCCTTGAAGTACAGTAATCAATTATTTCCACCTTCATACCTTGCAGCTAAATTTAGTAAATAGAATGTAGCTGTTGTTGGTACTACAAGAGCATAGTTAAATTTGTGAAGCGGCGCTATATAAGCTATCTTTATTATTATTATTACAAATCCTTCTCATGGAAGTCACAACATGCCATGGCCTGCATCCCTTCGCACTTCACAGCCACAGATTTTTTCATGCTGTCAACTTTGAGTCGCTTTTGGGGAAATTTCTCTTTCTCTTCAGAATTTCAGTGATTAAAGCTTGATTGCTTCCTCACAAAAATACACTGAATGGTCTGATGCCTCAAAAATCACCTTGATCTTTCTCAGACAAACATTTTATAATAATGATAATATTAATAATAAATCACTTTTCTACAGCGCGAGTCCCATCAATTGGCTCCAGGCGCTTTACAAATTCATTCTAAAATAAACTAGCACATTTAATCATGAACAAGCATACAAAGCATACAAAGCATACATAGAACTGAGCTAAACCAACAAGAACAATTAAAGCACTAAGCAAACTGGGCGTACATGATCTGATCTCAAGGTCAAATTTGTCTCAGGTCCTCAGTTGCAGCTGCCATTTTCTGGCGTAAAGCAACATTGGTCTGCATGCACTAGCTGCTTCTTGTCTGTATGTTAATCCAGTCACCATTATGTTTGTGATCATTACATCATTCTCTTTGCAAACTATTCTTTCAGCTTCCTTGCATGACGTGGAATGGATACTGTGATGATTATCTGGCATGGCATTTGAGTGTTTATTATAAGTTCTGCCTGCTCTGCAGACTGTCTCCTCAGTTAATTATATAATTGCTGAACGGTGGCTAAATAGTTCATGGTGTATATATGCACTAATTCTTGTCAGAGTGTTTAAGTGATTCTGATATGTGATTCTACAGTATTAGCTAGATGTGAAATTAATATGTAAGCGCCTAGGGCTATATCTAGATTAGGCGCATAAAAATTATCACAATAATAATAATAATAATAATGTGATTGTACTGTATTAATAGCTATAGACCCTGCGTTCACGATTTGTAAGCGGGTGGAATTATAATATTATTTACCTTAAAATAATATGAGACCAATTTTTGTCAAAGTTCTTCCTTCTCTTTGTGATTACGTGGACCCCCCCCCCCCCCCCCCCCCCCCCCCCCCCCCCCCCCCCCCCCCCCCCCCCCCCCCCCCCCTACCCCCATTTATCTGAGAAAATCAGGTCTGGGGGTTTTACTGTATTTGAGGTTATAAGTCTGGTACATGCATTTCGTCGCTGTATTCACAAACCTTGTACGTATCTCAATGTTTTTTGACCGGCACGGTTGGCCTAGTGGTAAGGCGTCTGCCCCGCGATCGGGAGGTCGTGGGTTCGAACCCCGGCCGGGTCATACCTAAGACTTTAAAATTGGCAATCTATAGTGGCTGCTCCGCCTGGCGTCTGGCATTATGGGGTTAGTGCTAGGACTGGTTGGTCCGGTGTCAGAATAATGTGACTGGGTGGGACATGAAGCCTGTGCTGCGACTTCTGTCTTGTGTGTGGCGCACGTTATATGTCAAAGCAGCACCGCCCTGATATGGCCCTTCGTGGCCGGCTGGGCGTTAAGCAAGCAAACAAACAAAATCTCAATGTTTACTTTTCTTCACTTTAGAAAGCAGTTGGAGCTACGATCCAGCTTTTATCACCACACGGGCAACATGATAAGGGAGCTTACTGTTTTAGTTCCAAAACCTCGAAAATAATTGAGATACAGGATTTTTTTTTTATTACAGCGATGATTAAAATGCAGCCTGTGTGTTGAATTACAAACTAGGCTGATTAATGGCAGTGTGCACTGTATTGTATAATATGTCACAATGTTTGTGGGCTGGTGCATTCATGAAATAATCATATGACAGTAATGTTCATCAGAGTGTGTATATAGATGTGTCAGTGCGTGTGATTTTAGTGAGATGAGGCAGCACTTAAGGTACGTATAGCACTCAAAGTATAATTGACAGAACTTTATCTGTTGATTCTGTGAGTCGAGATCTGGTCAGCTTCTCACAGGAAAGTGTTTCAGGTGTGTATGGAAATGTACAGATCATTCAAGGATTTCTGCAATTATCATACCTGAGTTTATTTAAGATATATATCCATAACACTAGAGGCCTTGTTACTGAAGACAGGCTGCCATTTAAAAGTTCATTTCAATGAATCAAGGGAATTGGGTTCAGTTGAGATTATTGTGAAAAATGCCAGCTGCAGTCTTACTGGTTTCTGCACTGGCTGATGGTTATAAACGTAGCATCGCCACTCTTACACAGTTAAAGTAATGACTCTGACTGTATCATTTTCTCTTTTTGCAGGCGAGTGAGCTTGCCATATCAGACAAGAATCTGCCCCATTTACGAAATCCTGAAATTCTGATAGGAGAAAATGATCTTACGTCGCTCAGCTACCTCAACGAACCAGAGGGTAAGTCATGAGCGTGTGACAGCAAACAAGGATTCATTGTTGGATCGTTAAATGATGGGCAAAGCAAAATGTTCATTTATTACATAAAGGGGGAATCGAGACAAGGGTCATGGTGTGTATGTGTGTGTGTGTGTGTGTGTGTGTGTGTGTCTGTCTGTCTGTCTGTCTGTCTGTGCGTGTGTGTGTGCGATTCAGACTAAACTACTGGACCGATCTTTATGAAATTTGACATGAGAG
>NC_090260.1:48930966-48962195 GCF_037325665.1 Littorina saxatilis
ACAGCATATAGTGTCCGGTTTCAATTTCTTCGCAGGCGGCATGATCGCATTCGCAGTTTCTAGAATCTATACAACCTGAAGTTGAACTTTCGGAAATTCTTAAACTGCGCGGTCTTCAAACGGCGAAGTTACTAAACCAAACAACAGAAGACGTTGCCGATTCGGAGATTAGGAGACGTATCATCTGATGCCTGATCTAAATAAACGGATCAATGTTGCCATGTCCGACGTGGCAATAAAACGATCGGTCAGTGTCCGTCTCTGACATAAACTTATCGGACATTTGTCCGCCAGAGACACAAAGTACCGGTCATTAGACCAAGGTATCCGGCCCAGGGCCGAGGGCCGACCCCTGGGAACATCACTGGCTGTGGGAGTTTGTCGTTCTCTAGGGCCTGAAGGACTGAAAGGGCGTCCGAGAGGAAGACAACTTGGTAGCAAGGGTCTGCGTAGTCCTGAACGAAGGAGGCGGCCTGCATGAGAGCTTCTGCTTCTGCTTTATAGTTTGTGCAGTGTTTGCCAGTGGCAACGCTGGATGTAGCTGTATGTCCCCCAGGGAACTGAATGAGAATGCCTGCACCTCCATTGAGCACGGCGTTAGTTGCTGATCCATCGGTGTATACATGGATCCACGCCTCTTTTGGGTACTGTTCGTCGATCAGGGCTAAGGTGAGTGCCTGTCGAGCTGTGTCATTCTGATCTTCTCCTGAGGTAACATGTGGAACACTGGTGCAGATCTGGATGCCTGGTTTCTCTGTTGCCTTGGGGGTTTCCTCTTCTTCTTGAGTCAGAGGTAGAGTGTTCTGTGGAAGGACTTCCCTGTACTGTCGAGAAAGTCTCTTGCTCTCGTGTACAAAACTGCTCCGTTTAAGCCGGTTCTTGGTGAGGTTGCTCAGTCTGTGCTTCATGGGGTGGTCGGGTAGGCACTTGAGCTTCTCGGCCTGTACCATAGTCTTGGCTTCTCTTCTCTGACAGAGGGGTTGGATGGTGGTAAGCTTCTCCATTTCCTTGATGGGCGTGGATTTCATTGCACCAGTGATGAGTCGGAGGGCCTGGTTTTGCACACGGTCAAGGGTCTGCAGGTTTGTCTTGGCTGAGGTTGACCACGCTGTGGAGCCGTACTCGAGGTGGGGTCTGATTGTTCCCTGGTATACTGTCTTCAGTATCTTCTCGTTCGCTCCCCAGGTGGTACCTGCCAGCTTCCTGAGTATGGCTAGCTTGCGCCGGGCCTTCGTCTCTGCCTGTGCAATGTGTGGTTTCCAGGTCTGCCGCCTGTCAAAGGTGACACCAAGGTACGTTGCTTCTTCATCCTCTCTCAGAGGAGTTCCACCAAGCCTAATGGTTCCGGCTTTCTGCTTTGGCGACAGTGTGAATAGGGTGGTGGAGGATTTCTCCTTGTTGATGGAGACGCACCAATCTTCTGCCCATGCGTTCAGCCTATCTGCCGCTTGCTGCATTCTGTAGGTGGCAGTACTTGCGTGCTCCTCCTTGCACCAGATCACAAGGTCGTCTGCGTAGAGAGCAGCTTTGATCCCCTTGGGCATCTCAGACACCAGATCGTCGATGAAGAGAAGGAAGAGTGTGGGGGAGAGGACTCCGCCCTGAGGGACGCCATGACGAAGGAGGAACTTCTTGCTTTTGGTCTGGTCGACGTCAACTCTTGCCCTGCGGTTATAGAGGTAAGAGCGAATCCACTGGTACATGTTGCTGGACACGCCTTTCCTCAGCAGTTTTACAAGGAGTCCATCTTTCCAGACCTTGTCAAAGGCCTTCTGAAGATCTATCCAGGTGACAAAGACCAGCTTCTGTTCCTGAAAGGCATCTTCAACTTCTTGCGCCAGGTAAGTGACCTGATCTTCAGTGCTGCGGAACTGTCGGAATCCAGCTTGCTCAGGGGCGAGGAGGTTCCTGGATTCCAGGTACCACCTGAGGCGCTCGTTCACAATTCTCTCCAGGGTCTTCACAACACAGCTGGTGAGGCTGATTGGGCGATAGCTGGTGGCCTTCTTTGGATCCTTCCCTTTTTTTAAGATGGGGATCATGATCGCTTCTCGCCAGAGTTGTGGTAGCGATCCTTCTTGCCAGCTGCTGTTGAAGACCTCGAGTAGCTTGTTCTCTGCTGCACTACCAAGGTGGGTTAGCATCTCGTTGGTGATGCCGTCTGGGCCAGGGGACTTCTTCGCCTTTGACTTTTTCAGAGCTGAGTGCAGCTCGTGGAGTGTGAGTGGTTGACTCATGGCGTCCACTGTCGACTGTCTGGCAGGTCTCTCTCTTTTCTCTCTTCTTGCTTCTCTCTGTTTCTCTGGGCTAACATGGAGGTTGCTCTCAGCTGCATAGCTTTCAGCAAATTGGTTGGCAGCATGCTTTCCAGTTAGCACCTTCCCGTTCTCTTCTAATGTGATCTTTCCTCTGCTGGTGTTCTCATCATTCAACTGCTTGGTGAGCCTCCAGAGCTTTCTGCCATCCTTCTCAAGGTTCAGAGAGCTTGTTTTCTCTTGCCAGCTTCTCCGTCTTGCCTGTAGCTTCTTTTTGAGAAATTTGGCTTTGGCTTCCTGGAGGCGGATGTTGTTGTTTTGTGACGGGTTGACTTCTGCTTCCCTTCTGGCGTCTGCCAGATCATCATCCAGTTCCTGCAATTCATTGCTCCAGTAGGGCTTATAGTCTCTCCTGGCACCCCTGGGAATGGACTCACGCGCTGCTCTGAGGATGCTCATGTTGAAGTCCTTCGCCACCATGTTGATGTCTCGACCCTCGACTCTGATGTCTTTGGTGAGTTCGCTGGTGCGGTGTCTAAAGAGGAACCAGTTCGCTCTTTTGTAGTTCCACCGTGGGAAAGAAGCTTCAGTGCAGGACTCCATGCCCAGGGTCAAAAAGACTGGCCGATGGTCACTTCCACCTAGCTGTTCTCCGACCTCTCTGCTGGTTAGCTGGTGCATGTCTTCTGTGCAGAAGGCTAGGTCAGGAGTTGATGTAGTGTGCCATCTTCTGGAGTAGAATGTAGGGCAGTCAAAGGGACTGTTCAAAAGGATGAGACCTTTGTCGTCCTGCCAGTTCTCCACCTCTTCTCCTCTCCGATCCAGGTGGTCATATCCCCAACTCTGTGAATGACTGTTGAAGTCACCCACCACGATGAAGTTGGAGGCCTTTGCAGGGATCGTGTCAAGGGCGAGGTGTCTATCATTGGGGCAGTAGAAGTTGACAAGATGGAATTCTGATGTCTTCGTCTGGATTCGAATCACCTGATATTCGGAGTCCTCCATGTGCGTTTCTATCAAACAGGCATTGATGTTGTTCCTGATGAGGGTCAGGATTCCTCCTTTGCTTCGGTCTGTTCTGTCGGACCTAAGGCATTGGTAGCCTCTCACTTTGAAGGACTTTTGGGGTGTCAGGTGCGTCTCCTGAATACAGCAGATGTTGATGTTCTTCTCATGCAGGATATGCTCCAACTCTGTCTTCTTGTTCAGGATACTTTCTGCGTTCCAGTGCATGACCTGAAAAGGTCGCTGCTGACTGGGTTTCTTCCTGGTTGTGGTGGTGCCAGTCACTTTCCTCCCGCGTCCCCTGGCGTGACAAGACGGACGGGAGGGACCTCCAGTAGTTGGGGCTGGGTCCCTTTGAGGCATGGGACCCGACGCTGCTCCACCCTGGGGGGTCCTCAATGGGCGAGCGCCATTTCCATCTGTGCTGGTTGATTGTGTCATCATTTGCGTAAGTGCGTGTACCCGTGGTTTGTTAGAATGCGCCGTGCGGCCCGGGTCCTCCGTCTTCAGCATTCGGGGTTTTCTGTCGGGGTTACCTCACCCTTAGCTCATGGCCCGTACGTCCTACCCTGAGAGCACAGGGGGGAGGATTTTCCGGGATCCCACCCGGAGCCAGTTTGGTCCGCGGCCGCAAGCGGCTGATCTCCATATCTGAAGACCGTTCCCCTATCCGCCACCCGGGGACGCGCTGGGTTGGGGGTGGTCGCCCCACTGAAAATCCCACACTGGGTTAAGAAAGATCAGCCTGTCCCAGGGTCGGGTTACCGTAAACAGACTTTTTTTTGTTGTTGTTGCCTAAGGGTTTATGTGCGCATGCGTACAGAGCAAGAAGCAAGGTTACAACCTTGATAGCTAAAGATGTTCCTAATAGGTGACCTTAAAATCGCAATTTAGAACCCTTCAGCTAAAAAGGTGATGGCCCCTAAAGCCACTCGTAAATACCTCTTCTAGTCTCTTGTCATTGATCTGCTAACCCTCCCGACGAGCGCTACAAGCAGTATGTAAGAAATGTTAAGTCCTTTGTACTGGAAACTTGCAGGCCCCTGGAGCAAATTTTTGATTGGTGCTTTTGTGAACAAGAAACAGTTGACAAGTGGCTCTATCCCATCTCCCCCCTTCCCCCGTCGCGATATAACCTTCGTGGTTGAAAAGGACGTTAAACACCAAAAAAAGAAAGAAAAGAAAGACGAGCGCGACACTGGCTGGCACCACCTCTTACGGCTGTGAGCAATCTTCTGGCTTGTCGCAAAGCTTTTCCCACTCCACTCTGCAGTGTTGTCTGTCCATCTTTTTCCCACTCCACTCTGCAATGTTGTCTGTCCATCTTTTCCCACTCCACTCTGCAATGTTGTCTGTCCATCTTTTTACCACTCCACTCTGCAATGTTGTCTGTCCATCTTTTCCCACTCTGCAGTGTTGTCTGTCCATCTTTTCCCACTCCACTCTGCAATGTTGTCTGTCCATCTTTTCCCACTCCACTCTGCAATGTTGTCTGTCCATCTTTTCCCACTCCACTCTGCAATGTTGTCTGTCCATCTTTTCCCACTCCACTCTGCAATGTTGTCTGTCCATCTTTTCCCACTCCACTCTGCAATGTTGTCTGTCCATCTTTTCCCACTCCACTCTGCAATGTTGTCTGTCCATCTTTTCCCACTCCACCCTGCAATGTTGTCTGTCCATCTTTTCCCACTCCACTCTGCAGTGTTATGTCCATCTTTTCCCACTCCACTCTGCAATGTTGTCTGTCCATCTTTTCCCACTCCACTCTGCACTGTTGTCTGTCCATCTTTTCCCACTCCACTCTGCAGTGTTATGTCCATCTTTTCCCACTCCACTCTGCAATGTTGTCTGTCCATCTTTTCCCACTCCACTCTGCAATGTTGTCTGTCCATCTTTTCCCACTCCACTCTGCAATGTTGTCTGTCCATCTTTTCCCACTCCACTCTGCACTGTTGTCTGTCCATCTGTTCCCACTCCACTCTGCAATGTTGTCTGTCCATCTGTTCCCACTCCACTCTGCAATGTTGTCTGTCCATCTTTTCCCACTCCACTCTGCAATGTTGTCTGTCCATCTGTTCCCACTCCACTCTGCAATGTTGTCTGTCCATCTTTTCCCACTCCACTCTGCAATGTTGTCTGTCCATCTTTTCCCGCTCCACTCTGCAATGTTGTCTGTCCATCTTTTCCCACTCCACTCTGCAATGTTGTCTGTCCATCTTTTCCCACTCCACTCTGCAATGTTGTCTGTCCATCTTTTCCCACTCTGCAATGTTGTCTGTCCATCTTTTTCCACTCCACTCTGCAGTGTTGTATGTCCATCTTTTCCCACTCTGCAATGTTGTCTGTCCATCTTTTCCCACTCTGCAATGTTGTCTGTCCATCTTTTCCCACTCCACTCTGCAATGTTGTCTGTCCATCTTTTCCCACTCCACTCTGCAATGTTGTCTGTCCATCTTTTCCCACTCCACTCTGCAATGTTGTCTGTCCATCTTTTCCCACTCCACCCTGCAATGTTGTCTGTCCATCTTTTCCCACTCCACTCTGCAGTGTTATGTCCATCTTTTCCCACTCCACTCTGCAATGTTGTCTGTCCATCTTTTCCCACTCCACTCTGCACTGTTGTCTGTCCATCTTTTCCCACTCCACTCTGCAGTGTTATGTCCATCTTTTCCCACTCCACTCTGCAATGTTGTCTGTCCATCTTTTCCCACTCCACTCTGCAATGTTGTCTGTCCATCTTTTCCCACTCCACTCTGCAATGTTGTCTGTCCATCTTTTCCCACTCCACTCTGCACTGTTGTCTGTCCATCTGTTCCCACTCCACTCTGCAATGTTGTCTGTCCATCTGTTCCCACTCCACTCTGCAATGTTGTCTGTCCATCTTTTCCCACTCCACTCTGCAATGTTGTCTGTCCATCTGTTCCCACTCCACTCTGCAATGTTGTCTGTCCATCTTTTCCCACTCCACTCTGCAATGTTGTCTGTCCATCTTTTCCCACTCTGCAGTGTTGTCTGTCCATCTTTTCCCACTCCACTCTGCAATGCTGTCTGTCCATCTTTTCCCACTCCACTCTGCAATGTTGTCTGTCCATCTTTTCCCACTCCACTCTGCAATGTTGTCTGTCCATCTTTTCCCACTCCACTCTGCAATGTTGTCTGTCCATCTTTTCCCACTCCACCCTGCAATGTTGTCTGTCCATCTTTTCCCACTCCACTCTGCAGTGTTATGTCCATCTTTTCCCACTCCACTCTGCAATGTTGTCTGTCCATCTTTTCCCACTCCACTCTGCACTGTTGTCTGTCCATCTTTTCCCACTCCACTCTGCAGTGTTATGTCCATCTTTTCCCGCTCCACTCTGCAATGTTGTCTGTCCATCTTTTCCCACTCCACTCTGCAATGTTGTCTGTCCATCTTTTCCCACTCCACTCTGCAATGTTGTCTGTCCATCTTTTCCCACTCCACTCTGCATTGTTGTCTGTCCATCTGTTCCCACTCCACTCTGCAATGTTGTCTGTCCATCTGTTCCCACTCCACTCTGCAATGTTGTCTGTCCATCTTTTCCCACTCCACTCTGCAATGTTGTCTGTCCATCTGTTCCCACTCCACTCTGCAATGTTGTCTGTCCATCTTTTCCCACTCCACTCTGCAATGTTGTCTGTCCATCTTTTCCCGCTCCACTCTGCAATGTTGTCTGTCCATCTTTTCCCACTCCACTCTGCAATGTTGTCTGTCCATCTTTTCCCACTCCACTCTGCAATGTTGTCTGTCCATCTTTTCCCACTCCACTCTGCAATGTTGTCTGTCCATCTTTTCCCACTCCACTCTGCAATGTTGTCTGTCCATCTTTTCCCACTCCACTCTGCAGTGTTGTCTGTCCATCTTTTCCCACTCCACTCTGCAATGTTGTCTGTCCATCTTTTCCCACTCCACTCTGCAATGTTGTCTGTCCATCTTTTCCCACTCCACTCTGCAATGTTGTCTGTCCATCTTTTCCCACTCCACTCTGCAATGTTGTCTGTCCATCTTTTCCCGCTCCACTCTGCAATGTTGTCTGTCCATCTTTTCCCGCTCCACTCTGCAATGTTGTCTGTCCATCTTTTCCCACTCCACTCTGCAATGTTGTCTGTCCATCTTTTCCCACTCCACTCTGCAATGTTGTCTGTCCATCTTTTCCCACTCCACTCTGCAATGTTGTCTGTCCATCTTTTCCCACTCCACTCTGCAATGTTGTCTGTCCATCTTTTCCCACTCCACTCTGCAATGTTGTCTGTCCATCTTTTCCCACTCCACTCTGCAGTGTTGTCTGTCCATCTTTTCCCACTCCACTCTGCAATGTTGTCTGTCCATCTGTTCCCACTCCACTCTGCAATGTTGTCTGTCCATCTTTTCCCACTCCACTCTGCAATGTTGTCTGTCCATCTTTTCCCACTCCACTCTGCAATGTTGTCTGTCCATCTTTTCCCACTCCACTCTGCAATGTTGTCTGTCCATCTTTTTCCACTCCACTCTGCAATGTTGTCTGTCCATCTTTTCCCACCCCACTCTGCAATGTTGTCTGTCCATCTTTTCCCACTCCACTCTGCAATGTTGTCTGTCCATCTTTTCCCGCTCCACTCTGCAATGTTGTCTGTCCATCGTTTCCCACTCCACTCTGCAATGTTGTCTGTCCATCTTTTCCCACTCCACTCTGCAATGTTGTCTGTCCATCTTTTCCCACTCCACCCTGCAATGTTGTCTGTCCATCTTTTCCCACTCCACTCTGCAGTGTTATGTCCATCTTTTCCCACTCCACTCTGCAATGTTGTCTGTCCATCTTTTCCCACTCCACTCTGCACTGTTGTCTGTCCATCTTTTCCCACTCCACTCTGCAGTGTTATGTCCATCTTTTCCCACTCCACTCTGCAATGTTGTCTGTCCATCTTTTCCCGCTCCACTCTGCAATGTTGTCTGTCCATCGTTTCCCACTCCACTCTGCAATGTTGTCTGTCCATCTTTTCCCACTCCACTCTGCACTGTTGTCTGTCCATCTGTTCCCACTCCACTCTGCAATGTTGTCTGTCCATCTGTTCCCACTCCACTCTGCAATGTTGTCTGTCCATCTTTTCCCACTCCACTCTGCAATGTTGTCTGTCCATCTGTTCCCACTCCACTCTGCAATGTTGTCTGTCCATCTGTTCCCACTCCACTCTGCAATGTTGTCTGTCCATCTGTTCCCACTCCACTCTGCAATGTTGTCTGTCCATCTTTTCCCACTCCACTCTGCAATGTTGTCTGTCCATCTTTTCCCACTCCACTCTGCAATGTTGTCTGTCCATCTTTTCCCACTCCACTCTGCAATGTTGTCTGTCCATCTTTTCCCACTCCACTCTGCAATGTTGTCTGTCCATCTTTTCCCACTCCACCCTGCAATGTTGTCTGTCCATCTTTTCCCACTCCACTCTGCAGTGTTATGTCCATCTTTTCCCACTCCACTCTGCAATGTTGTCTGTCCATCTTTTCCCACTCCACTCTGCAGTGTTGTCTGTCCATCTTTTCCCACTCCACTCTGCAGTGTTGTCTGTCCATCTTTTCCCACTCCACTCTGCAGTGTTGTCTGTCCATCTTTTCCCACTCCACTCCACTCTGCAATGTTGTCTGTCCATCTTTTCCCACTCCACTCTGCAATGTTGTCTGTCCATCTTTTCCCACTCCACTCTGCAATGTTGTCTGTCCATCTTTTCCCACTCCACTCTGCAATGTTGTCTGTCCATCTTTTCCCACTCCACTCTGCAATGTTGTCTGTCCATCTTTTCCCACTCTGCAATGTTGTCTGTCCATCTTTTCCCACTCCACTCTGCAATGTTGTCTGTCCATCTTTTCCCACTCTGCAGTGTTGTCTGTCCATCTTTTCCCACTCCACTCTGCAATGTTGTCTGTCCATCTTTTCCCACTCCACTCTGCAATGTTGTCTGTCCATCTTTTCCCACTCCACTCTGCAGTGTTGTCTGTCCATCTTTTTCCACTCCACTCTGCAGTGTTGTCTGTCCATCTTTTCCCACTCCACTCTGCAATGTTGTCTGTCCATCTTTTCCCACTCCACTCTGCAGTGTTGTCTGTCCATCTTTTCCCACTCCACTCTGCAATGTTGTCTGTCCATCTTTTCCCACTCCACTCTGCAATGTTGTCTGTCCATCTTTTCCCACTCCACTCTGCAATGTTGTCTGTCCATCTTTTCCCACTCCACTCTGCATTGTTGTCTGTCCATCTTTTCCCACTCCACTCTGCAATGTTGTCTGTCCATCTGTTCCCACTCCACTCTGCAATGTTGTCTGTCCATCTTTTCCCACTCCACTCTGCAATGTTGTCTGTCCATCTTTTTCCCACTCCACTCTGCAAAGTTGTCTGTCCATCTTTTCCCGCTCCACTCTGCAATGTTGTCTGTCCATCTTTTCCCACTCCACTCTGCAATGTTGTCTGTCCATCTTTTCCCACTCCACTCTGCAGTGTTGTCTGTCCATCTTTTCCCACTCCACTCTGCAATGTTGTCTGTCCATCTTTTCCCACTCCACTCTGCAATGTTGTCTGTCCATCTTTTTCCACTCCACTCTGCAATGTTGTCTGTCCATCTTTTTCCACTCCACTCTGCAATGTTGTCTGTCCATCTTTTCCCACTCTGCAGTGTTGTCTGTCCATCTTTTCCCACTCCACTCTGCAGTGTTGTCTGTCCATCTTTTCCCACTCCACTCTGCAGTGTTGTCTGTCCATCTTTTCTTTGTCTTCCTTGTCTCCTCTTGAACTGGAAGAATAAATAAACTGAAGGTTCAAACCCGCATTTTAAGACCTGGTTGTTCTAAATGTTTGGAGGTCTGAAGAGGGGGGTCTCACTGTACCAACATTGTCAGTTCCTTTCCCTATTCCCAAACCAGCAGGGCAGTCTCCTCAATTTGAACAAGTAATGTCCAGTACAAATAACAAAACTGAAGAAGTGTGGAAACCTTTGTGGGTTCGATTTGCTTATCCTTTCTTCCTGTTCACAATGTTTCTGCTTATTATCATTGTCTTAATTGATGACTTATTGCTGACGTTCTCCCCCGAAAGAGGTGTATGGCTTCCTGAATAGCGAGGTAAAAACGGGTCATACACGTAAAAACCCACTCGTGCAAAAACATGAGTGAACATGGGAGTTTCAGCCCATGAACGAGGAAGAAGAAGAAGACGATTGCTGACATTATCTCCCCTTGTTGTGTGCAGGCCATTGGAAACGCCAAGACTACGAGGAACGACAACAGCAGTCGCTTTGGCAAGTACATTGAGATCAGCTTTAACAAACTGCACGCCATTGTGGGAGCCAACATGCGCACCTACTTGCTGGAAAAGTCCAGGTAAGGCTTGTCAACATAGCATGGTATTTGTTGTTGGCCTAGAATTACTGAAGACAATTGAAATCAGTATTGTTTAACCTTCACCAAAATTCCAAAATGTTAACTCGCCAGCTGGGTGAGCAACGACAAGAGAGTCACTAGTCAGCCAGAAATTTCGCTGGCTCGGTGCATACTAAAGTTGCTCCATCTGATTTGAAACTTGATATTACAACCAAAAATGTTGCATTTGATCAGAATTTTCACTGGCTAGCCGGGCGAGTTGCCAGGCGGATTTTACTAGCCGAACGGATTTTTTACGACCGGGCGGATGATTTGGCCATTCCTGTACATGGTTGTTTTAACTGTTTTTCTCTCAGGGTTGTGTTCCAAGCGCCGGAGGAGAGGAACTACCATATATTCTACCAGCTGTGTGCCTCGGCCAACGAATCAGCTTACGCCAAATTTAGCCTGGGTAAGTCGCAGCCACTTAACTTGTGCTGCACCACTCTCTTGACGGACACGGGTCAACTTTATGTGCAGACCCAGAGACGAAAACCATGTCCCACCCCCGTGTCATCACAATGGCACGTAAAAGACCTTGGTCATTCTGCCATAAGTGCAGGTGGCTGAATACACCTAAACACGCAGACACCTGGGTAGCGCGACTCCGTTGCTGCTAGCTTTCCACTGGGAGGAAGCGACCCGAATTTCCCAGCGATGGGACAATAAAGTAATGAAAATGAAAAGAAAAATGAGTGTAGGTCATTACGGTGGGACCCCATGTTAACCCTTGCACTGGTGCAATTCTCTAACACATGTTACATAGCCACTGGTCAATTAACAGAGAGAAAAATAAAGAAAAACGGTCATATGTGACCCTCCACTACAGAATGAGTCGCATGTCACCTCGCGCGGTTCTGCGCTAGGCTTAATATAAGTCCGGGGAGTGTCTGGTAACAGTGTGAGGGTCACCTTAGTCACAGGCTTATAACTCGAACAGTTTTCGCTCTTTTCTAAAAACGGTTTTTACCACTGGATAGAGCATAAAAAACTCTTTAGGAAAATGTAAAAATATGAAAATCATGCAAAGGTGACATGCGACTCATTCCGTGGTGGAGGGTCACACATATGATATAGGTTTTCGCATCCATGGGAGGTAATCGGAACCTACCAAACAGACTGAGCCAGTAGCGCAACATATGTCGTGACAACCAGGTGACAGTATACGTAAAGTAGCGCGACATATGTCGCGACAACCAGCCAAAGGGTTAATACCGACAAACATATGAGAAAATCACGTCCTATAAAAGGAGAGAGTGTTTTTTTTTGTGTGGATGTTTTATTTTTGTATTACCCCCCCAAAAAAAAAAGTCTATATATCATTTTTCTGATATTTTACAATATAGTATAGGTACATGGACATAACAACCACATGGTTTACATATATGGAATACAAATTAGTTTCACCGATAGAAATATAAGGAGAGAGTGTTAAAATGCATGTACATTTACAAAGGTTGTGAACAGAACATCTGAACATGTAGCAGGGGCGGATCAGTTCATTTTATGGGGGGGGTTTCCAAAAGTATATTGTGAAGATATGGGTGTGAAGGCGCGAAGTATGCAAAATGGTGCAATCTTGTGCAATCTGAGGATGATCATTACCAGTTTCAGGCAGCAGATTTTGTCACTGATTAATACCCCAAAAATTGAAACTCAACCCCAAAAAACACACAAAAATATTTTTATTTTTTTGGCTGGGGGGGGGGGGTTTCCGGAAACCCCAGAACCCCCCCCCCCCCCCCCCCCTCGTCCGCCCCTGTGTAAGGTCTTGAAGGGGGGGGGGGGGGGGGGGGAGTGTAAAAGGGTGTTCCACTGGGCTGAGTGTTTGGGTTGCTTGTTGGTCGCTATGGAAAGGTGAATGATATCGAGAGGGACAGGAGCAAGCATGCATCCCCAGAAAGCGGCGAATGGCTGCCTGAATGGCAGGGTAAAAGCGATCATAAACGTAAAAATCCACTCGTGCAAAAACATGAGTGAACGTGGGAGTTTCAGCCCATGAACGAAGAAGAAGATATCGAGAGAACAAAATCATCAGGGATCTTTTGGGGTGGTCTTTGTTGGCAGGTGGGCGTTATTGAGAGGTGGTTATTGAGAGGTGGTTAAGAGGTGGTCGCCAGGACAGGTTGGACAGTATCTATACAGTGTGTGTGTGTTTTCAGGGCCAGCGGATGACTTTTACTTCACCAGTCAAGGCGGGTTGCCGGAGATCCGGGATGTTGACGATGCCAAAGAGTTAAGGAGGACACGCGAAGCTCTCACAACGCTAGGTGAGCTGTTCTTTCTCTCACAACGCTAGGTGAGCTGTTCTTTCTCTCACAACGCTAGGTGAGCTGTTCTTTCTCTCACAACGCTAGGTGAGCTGTTCTTTCTCTCACAACGCTAGGTGAGCTGTTCTTTCTCTCACAACGCTAGGTGAGCTGTTCTTTCTCTCACAACGCTAGGTGAGCTGTTCTTTCTCTCACAACGCTAGGTGAGCTGTTCTTTCTCTCACAACGCTAGGTGAGCTGTTCTGTCTCTCACAACGCTAGGTGAGCTGTTCTTTCTCTCACAACGCTAGGTGAGCTGTTCTTTCTCTCACAACGCTAGGTGAGCTGTTCTTTCTCTCACAACGCTAGGTGAGCTGTTCTTTCTCTCACAACGCTAGGTGAGCTGTTCTTTCTCTCACAACGCTAGGTGAGCTGTTCTTTCTCTCACAACGCTAGGTGAGCTGTTCTGTCTCTCACAACGCTAGGTGAGCTGTTCTGTCTCTCACAACGCTAGGTGAGCTGTTCTGTCTCTCACAACGCTAGGTGAGCTGTTCTGTCTCTCACAACGCTAGGTGAGCTGTTCTTTCTCTCACAACGCTAGGTGAGCTGTTCTTTCTCTCACAACGCTAGGTGAGCTGTTCTTTCTCTCACAACGCTAGGTGAGCTGTTCTTTCTCTCACAACGCTAGGTGAGCTGTTCTTTCTCTCACAACGCTAGGTGAGCTGTTCTGTCTCTCACAACGCTAGGTGAGCTGTTCTTTCTCTCACAACGCTAGGTGAGCTGTTCTTTCTCTCACAACGCTAGGTGAGCTGTTCTTTCTCTCACAACGCTAGGTGAGCTGTTCTGTCTCTCACAACGCTAGGTGAGCTGTTCTTTCTCTCACAACGCTAGGTGAGCTGTTCTTTCTCTCACAACGCTAGGTGAGCTGTTCTGTCTCTCACAACGCTAGGTGAGCTGTTCTGTCTCTCACAACGCTAGGTGAGCTGTTCTGTCTCTCACAACGCTAGGTGAGCTGTTCTTTCTCTCACAACGCTAGGTGAGCTGTTCTTTCTCTCACAACGCTAGGTGAGCTGTTCTGTCTCTCACAACGCTAGGTGAGCTGTTCTGTCTCTCACAACGCTAGGTGAGCTGTTCTTTCTCTCACAACGCTAGGTGAGCTGTTCTTTCTCTCACAACGCTAGGTGAGCTGTTCTTTCTTTTCTCTTTTATTTGTTTGTCTCGTGGTGTTTGTTCTTTGGTGTGCTTTTGTTATTATTGTTTGAGGGGGAGTTTGTGTGGGTGTGTGTGTGTGGGTGTTTGTGTGTGTGTGTGTTTGTGTGTGTGTGTGTTTGTGTGTGTGTGTGTGTGTGTGTGTGTGTGTTTGTGTGTGTGTGTGTGTGCAGCTTTGTGCAATCTCGTCTGTGTGTGTGTGCGTGTTTCATGTGTGTGTATGTATAGCTTTGTGCACTGGTTTTTGTATATGTTTGTGTGTGTGTGTACATGTATGTGTACAGCTTTGCGCACTTGTTTATGGGTGTGTGTGTGTGTGAGAGAGAGAGAGACAGGCAGACAGAGAGAGAGAGAGAGAGAGAGAGAGAGAGAGAGAGAGAGAGAGAGAGAGAGAGAGAGAGAGAGAGAGAGAGAGAGAGAGAGAGAGAGAGAGAGAGAGAGAGAGAGAAGAGAGAGAGAGAGAGAGAGAGAGAGAGAGAGAGAAGAGAGAGAGAGAGAGAGAGAGAGAGAGAGAGAGAGAGAGAGAGAGAGAGAGAGAGACAGAGAGAGAGAGAGAGATTAGGTTGTGTCTGATGCTTGTGTGTGTGTCTACCTGTGAGTCTGTAAAAGTGTGCATGCATTCAAGTAAGTGATTGTGTTGAACCAGTATGTGTGTATCAATGATGTGTATCTTTCAGGTTTCTCCGACAAGGATCAGATGATGATCCTGCAGATATTCTCCGCGGTGCTGCACTTTGGTAACGTTCATATCAATGAGAAGGACGGAGAGACCTGTGAAATACCCGTGAGTTTAATCATCTGTATCGCTTTGCAAAGTGCATGTGTAGTGATTATTCACCGTGAGTTTAATCATCTGTATCGCTTTGCAAAGTGCATGTGTAGTGATTATTCACCGTGAGTTCAAATCCCGGCCGTAGCCGTCTGTTGGGTTAAGGGTGGAGAGACCTGTGAGTTCAACCTGATGTGCAGTGATTATTCATCGTGAGTTCAAATCCCGGCCGTGTCCGTCTGTTGGGTTAAGGGTGGAGATTTTTCCAATCTCCCAGGTCAACTTATTTGCAAACCTGCTTGTGACTTATCTCCCGTTTCGTGTGTACACGCAAGCACAAGGCCAAGTGTGCACGGAAAAGATCCTGTAACCCATGTCAGAGTTCGGTGGGTTATGGAAACAGAAATTATCCAGCATGCTTCCCCCAAAATCGGCGTATGCTGTCAGAATGGCAGTATGCAAACAGTCATACACGTGAAAATCCATGCGTGCAGAAATATGAGTGAACGTGGGAGTTTCAGCCCATGAACGAAGAAAAAAAAAAGAAGATTATTCACCAGAATTTTACATAAGTTAATAATTTCCCGCAAATCGTTGTTGTATGTAGAGGAGTCATCCAGAATTAGAATATACAATTTTTTTTCCCTTTGTCACCTAACTGTTTTTTCTCAGTGGCCATATTTCATATTTCTGAGAAAAAAGATTTGAAAGTTAAAAATACAACAGTGGCAACCTTGTGTCTTACATGTTATAACATAGTTTCCGTCCAAATGTTAACCTTAAGTGTTTGTTTTTTTGCGCTTTCCTTGAAACAAATGAAGATACGACTACGAGTTTTCTTCTCAAGAACTTTTTCTTACTTTAAAAGGCAGGTGGAGATACGGGCTTTTCTCGCCACATGGGCCCAAAATAAGGGAGCTAACTATTATGTTTTTTAGCTCCAAAACCTACGAGGTTTGTGAATGACAGTGACAAAATCTCAAAGACCAAGTGAAATATTCAAGGAAATGAAATGAAAGGTAAGATGGTAGCTCAGTGGGTAGAGCACTTAACTTATGATCCGAGGGTCACGGGTTAGAATCCGGGCCGGGGCGGACACGGGTCAACTTTATGTGCAGACTCAGAGACGGTATCCATGTTCCACCCCTGTGTCGCCACTGTGGCACATGAAAGACCTTGGTTGTTGTCATGGGTGAAGGTGGCTGATTACACCTAAATACACCGGCACGGTTGGCCTAGTGGTTGGCCTAGTGGTTGGCCTAGTGGTTGGCCTAGTGGTTGGCCTAGTGGTAAGGCGTCCGCCCGGTGATCGGGAGGTCGTGGGTTCGAACCCCGGCCGGGTCATACCTAAGACTTTAAAATTGGCAATCTAGTGGCTGCTCCGCCTGGCGTCTGGCATTCTGTCTTGTGTGTGGCGCACGTTATATGTCAAAGCAGCACCGCCCTGATAATTATGGCCCGTCGTGGTTGGCTGGGCGTTAAGCAAACAAACAAGCAAGAATTACACCTAAACAGTGCGACTCTGTTGCTGCTAGCTTTCCACTGGGAGGAATTAGCGACTCGAATTTCTCAGCAAAGGGACAATAAAGTCATGAAAAAGACAAATGAAATAATGCTGGAAATGTTTCAGGCCAAAGAACCATCGCTGAGCGTGGTGTGCAAGCTGCTGGGGATCGAGGAGCCGGGGCTGAGGATGTGGCTGTGTAACCGCAAGATTCAGACCGTCGGCGAGACGCTCACCAAGCCTCTCACTGAGAGTCAGGTACGTCTCTCTGTCTTTTGGTTACATGTCTTTCTCTTTTTTTCAGTGTGTGTGACAATGTGCGTTCATGTTTCTTGCTGAGCAAAAGGTCAAGGGAATTTTTTAATTTTTTAATTTATTTATTTTTTAACTACAGAAAATGAGATAACAATAAATGTGTGCTCACCAGATACAAGCACGAACAGTGAAACAGTTTTTGTACCGTGCAACCTGTCTATGCCGACCAGCCAAGGGACCGACCAGAAGTGGTCGTCACATACAGGTTGTCGTTAATTGCAGTTAAGGTGAATTAGTCATTTCAATGTGAATAAGCTCACTTAATTGGCACTTGTGCGTTGATAGGCCCATTGTGTTAGTTGTCAAAGTTATCCCTGCCACAGGAGCATTCAAATACTAAGCCACTCTACTTGGAAGCATGGATTTGTACCCACACCACAAGTGGGAAAGCATTTTTTGGATTGTTATTTCAATGTGTAAGGGGGAATGAATTTAGCACAAATAAGTATTACATAAATAAAACAAAGATTCACTTTGTGTCTGTTATTATGTCACATACTTGAATCAACCATAGAAAAAAAAAAGAAAAAAAAAAAAGGTGAATTAGTAAGGAAAACCTTGGACTGGCAACCTGTCAGGTGGGCGTACTGGGCAGGTGGTTGCTAGAGCAAGTTGGACTGTATCTAGGGGCAGGGATATAGCTCAGTTGGTAGCGCGCTGGATTTGTATTCAGTTGGCCGCTGTCAGCGCGAGTTCGATCCCAGGTTCGGCGGAAATTTATTTCACAGAGTCAACTTTGTGTGCAGACTCTCTTCGGTGTCCGAACCACCCCCCGTGTATACTACATTGGGTGTGCACGTTAAAGATCCCACGATTGACAAAAGGGTCTTTCCTGGCAAAATTGCTTAGGCACAGTTAATAATTGTCTACCATACCCGCGTGACTTGGAATAATGCAGTGAAAGGTAAATATGCGCCGACATGGCTGCAATCTACTGGCCGTATAAAATTTCATCTCACACGGCATCACTGCAGAGCGCCTAGAACTGTACCCACGGAATATGCGCGATATAAGCGTCATTGATTGATTGATTGATTGATTGATACATTTGTATCGTAATCTTCTCCTTCCCCCCTGTAGTCTCTTGTTTCATATCTGTTCACAGAAAGTAAGAACACTGAGATCTGTTGAATAAGTTTAAAGGCTGACATAGTTCTATTTAATAATTTTGATTACTTCCAGGGCTTTTCCCATCGTTGCGGGGATGTATAAATTAAGCTTCCTGCAAAGTTTTAGGTTTGAAGTCCTTACCAATTACGAGAAATAATTAATTCTTTATAAAGTTTATTGCTATGTTTAGCAACAGTTCTCCAGGACTTGGGCTATTTTTAGACCGTCAACACAGACAGTACAGCTTCGTCAATCCCCGCGTGAAGGAAATCGCTCACCTTCCACGTGCAAAACGTAGTGATATTGACACGCCAGATTAGCGCGGTAGCGTATTGTGCTAAGCAGGAAAGCGCGCTAAGCAGGAAAGCGCGCTTTTCTGTATTCTTGTTAACTTCGCAATTTCCGGAAAACATCCACTTTCACTTTGAGACTGTTCTGTTTACATTCGACACTATCAACACCACTTTGCAATACTGAAATAATTTTTTCTGTGTTCGAAAGCTACAGCCAATCGTTATTATATCCCCTTAGGTACAGTTTTATAACATTATTGGCACATGTAAACACTAGGAATTAATTAATGAACGCTACGTAAAGGGCAGCCTTTAAACAACAACAAAAAACACAAAAAACACCTTATTATTCACGTTCAAACTGTGAGGGAAACACCAAGTCTATCACAGAAAGTCGGGTACATCTCTGAATTGGTCTTACTGAGGCTGAAGTGGTACAACTCAACCACTTCTGCCCACAAGCGGCATGCCCACAATATGCTTATTTTCACCTATCAACATCGTCATGGGATGTTGGCGTAACTCGTCTTTAGACCGCTGATTATTTTGATTATGAAATAGTGTTTTTAGTCGTTCCTGGTAAGGACAGAAAGATGACAGAATGTAAAATCATGTATTGTCCATCATATTTAGGAAAATATTTCTCACGAAGAATGATAAATACCTACTCTATACCACAAAAACATCTAAACTCGCCAAGAATGCCATGGAGTTCCGCATAATGGACGATGTACAGAAATAATTCTGTGTTAATGCCTGTGGTTGAGTTTTGTTGCTGCATGGGAGGAAGTGACCCCCCAAGTACTCAGCTATGGTTGATAAAGTATTGAATGAAATGAAATGAATGGTGTTTCAGGCGAGTTTTGGGCGTGACGCGCTCGTCAAGTACATCTACTCTCACCTATTCGACTGGATCGTCGCTCAGATCAACCGCAGTCTCAAGTCCCCCACCAAGGTGCATCGCTTCATAGGCGTCCTTGATATCTATGGGTAAGCCATTGTTGTTGTGGTTGTATTGGTTGTTGTTGTGGTTGTATCAACCGCAGTCTCATGTTTTTGTTTTTGTTGTGGTTGGTTTTTGACTCACATGCGAAGCAAAAGTGAGTCTATCTACTCACCCGAGTCATCCGTCCGTCCGTCTGTCCGTCCGTCCGTCTGGACGTCTGTCCGGAAAACTTTAACGTTGGATATTTCTTGGACACTATTCAGTCTATCAGTACCAAATTTGGCAAGATGGTGTATGATGACAAGGCCCCAAAAAACATACATAGCATCTTGACCTTGCTTCAAGGTCAAGGTCGCAGGGGCCATAAATGTTGTCTAAAAAACAGCTATTTTTCACATTTTTCCCATTTTCTCTGAAGTTTTTGAGATTGAATACCTCACCTATATATGATATATAGGGCAAAGTAAGCCCCATCTTTTGATACCAGTTTGGTTTACCTTGCTTCAAGGTCAAGGTCACAGGAGCTCTTCAAAGTTGGATTGTGTACATATTTTGAAGTGACCTTGACCCTGAACTATGGAAGATAACTGTTTCAAACTTAAAAATTATGTGGGGCACATGTTATGCTTTCATCATGAGACACATTTGGTCACATATGATCAAGGTCAAGGTCACTTTGACCCTTATGAAATTTGACCAAAATAAGGTAGTGAACCACTAAAAGTGACCATATCTCTTGGTAGAAATAGCCAATAAGCACCATTGTACTTCCTATGTCTTGAATTAACAGCTTTGTGTTGCTTGACCTTGACCTTCACATGTATTTTGGTAGGAAAAATGTGTAAAGCAGTTCTTAGTGTATGATGTCATTGCTAGGTTTAGTTATTTGACCTTGACCCTGAAGGTCAAGGTCATGTAAAGGTCAAGGTCAAGCATGTGAGTCGTATGGGCTTTGCCCTTCTTGTTTTTTGTTGTGGTTGTTGTTGTGATTGTGGTTGTATCAACCGCAGTCTCGGTTGTATCAACCGCAGTCTCATGTTTTTGCTTTTGTTGTGGTTGGTTTTGTTGTTGATGTTTTTTTAATTTTTTTATGTTCTTCTTGTTGTTCTTGTTGTTGTTGTCCTACCAATTGGATTTTGTAGTAAATGAATTGAAATGAACTGGAATGAAACACTCTCACTCACTCTTGTTGCACATGATTACGGTAAACATGTTAGAGCGCTTGACTCCCTGTGTTCCCAGGTGTGCAGTTCATCCCATGTCTGTGTAAACATGTTCACAATTGTTCAAAGTGTTCAAATGACGTTTGTGTTTGTATCAGCTTTACCAATGACAGTATTGTATGTTTGTTGCAGCTTTGAAACGTTTGAGATCAACAGTTTTGAGCAGTTTTGTATCAACTACGCCAATGAGAAACTGCAGCAGATTTTTAACATGGTGAGCAACTTTAATTCCATCCTCTTCTTTCTCTCCGCTTTCTGAACTTACTGTCAAACTTTGTGGTGTTTAAGTAGTTGAAATCTAAAGCAGTAGCAAGATATAGGGAGAGCTGAAAGGTAACGTCTTTGGTAGTGAATGGTTCTTTGCATGCTGTATTACACACACTGTTACTTAGCCGCCAGAATTCTCAGTTTTGGCGAGTAAAGCTAGGTTAGAGCATTTCTTGAGGACTTTTTGTTTGTTTGTTTGTTTGCTTAACGCCCAGCCGACCACGAAGGGCCATATCAGGGCGGTGCTGCTTTGACATATAACGTGCGCCACACACAAGACAGAAGTCGCAGCACAGGCTTCATGTCTCACCCAGTCACATTATTCTGACACCGGACCAACCAGTCCTAGCACTAACCCCATAATGCCAGACGCCAGGCGGAGCAGCCACTAGATTGCCAATTTTAAAGTCTTAGGTATGACCCGGCCGGGGTTCAAACCCACGACCTCCCGATCACAGGGCGGACGCCTTACCACTAGGCCAACCGTGCCGGTTCTTGAGGACTGCTTGCAGCGAGGAAGGCTGAGATTTGGTCAGACCAGGGAGAAAATAGGACAGCTGCACAGTTGGCAAGCTGGCAGTCCTATTGGCTGTTCACCTATGACTACAGACGACTCTTTTAGTGTAAACCCTTCATATTTAATTCGTGCATGGCTAGCACAAAATCTGTTCATATATACACCCTCTCTCGCTTGCCAAGCAAGCTAAATTCTGTTGGGTTTTTTTTTTTACATTTTATTTTTTTTTACAAAATCTGTTCATATACTCGCCAAGCTTTCTTGCATGTCGGAAGTGTTTTTGTTTTTGTTTTCTTGGTTTTTTTTTAATTGTTGCATTTGTGTTTGTTGTTTAGCATGTGTTCAAACTGGAGCAAGAGGAGTACGTGCGCGAGGCCATCGAGTGGTCCTTCATCGATTTCTACGACAACCAGCCCTGCATCGACCTCATCGAGAGCAAGCTCGGCATCCTCGACCTTCTTGACGAGGAGTGCAAGGTAACTCTTGTTGTTTTTTGTAGACAGAAAAGACTCAGGCTCTTGAGAAAGGGATTATGTTCCATCTGCAAAAGCCTAAACAAATTTCAAATTGCCGAAAACTTTACCGTTCTTCTTCTTCTTTGTTCATGAGCTGAAACTCCCACGTTCACTCGATGTTTTTGCCCGAGTGGGTTTTTACATGTATGACTGTAAACTTAACCATCATTTGGCAGCTCTGCCAAACTTATTCACGGTGTGAGCAAGGGAACCGACCAAGTGTTGCTGTCTGGCACCTGCCTCAAGAGTCCGAGAAAAATGTCCCTCGTTCTTTTTGCTGCGATGCAGAATCCCTCCGTACGGGGGTGCTCTCACACACACTGTGGGGGTGCTCTCACACACCGTTACGTAGGCTGTTGTAAAGCAAATAAAATGAAATGAAATGTCTCAATGTAACATTGTTGATTTTTCAGATGCCAAAAGGGTCGGACAAGAACTGGTGCCAGAAGCTGTACGACAAGCACCTGAAGAAGCCGGTGGTGCACTTCGACAAGCCCAAGATGTCCAACTTGGCCTTCATCATCCACCACTTTGCCGACAAGGTGGAGTACTACGCCGAGGGCTTCCTGGAGAAGAACAGAGACACCGTCCTGGAGGAGCAGCTCAACATTCTCAGAGCTAGCGAGGTCAGTGTGTGTGTGTGTGAGTGTGAGTGTGTGTGTCTGTCTGTCTGTCTGTCTGTCTGTCTGTCTGTCTGTCTGTGTCTGTCTGTCTGTCTGTCTGTCTGTCTGTCTGTCTGTCTGGGTGGGTGGGTCAAGGGTGTGTGTCTGTGTATGTGTGCGGGTGGGTGGCTGGATGTGGGTGTGGTTGGTTGGGTGGGTGTGTCTGTGCCTGTAACTGTGTGTGTGTGTTTTTTGTTTTGTTTTTTACAGTGTGGGTTTTACTTCTTGTCTGTGAGTTGTGCAGTTTCTCAGGCAATGCAAATCTCCGGTGATTTTGCAGATTTCCTCGAAAGCAACAAACTTTTTAAAATAACTTAAAATAGTGTTTTTCATGACATGCGCAATTTATCTTTCAGCAGAGGGGGTTAAAATTCATATTAACAAGGCCAAACCCCCGGCGTCTTTTCCTTTCATGAAACTCATTCCTTCCGTTTGAAGACCAAGCTTTTTCAAATTCTCTGTTCATCAATCAATCAATCAATCAATCAATCAATCATGTTCATAACATCTGTACCTCCATTTTGAGACTCCCTCCCGTCTATTTTCTGACCTATTTTCTGACCTATTTTCTGACATTTTTGGAGGTCTTAAAAACGGGTTCCACTGAATAGCAAAGATTCCCCTTTAAAAGGTGAGAAGGTGAGAAGGTAACAAGAGACGTGGCGCACTTTATTTCTTCAAGGTTATTGTGTTGGAATGCTGTTTTGTGAATCATAGGTAATACAAAGTCTGGAGAGCACAGAATAATTCTGTGGTTCACGCCTTAACATTATTGTTACAATCATGGTTTCAGTTTGAGCTGGTGGGCGAGCTGTTTGCGGAGGGCACAGGTGGGGCACCGGCACCAGGTCAAGGTCGCAAGAGATCAACATCGGCGACGCAGCCGATGAAAGCTCAGCCCAAAGCTGGCAGCAAGCAGCACAAGAAGACGGTGGGATCACAGGTATGTACGCTCAGGTGTAAATACTTTTTCATTACAAATTAGGCCAAGAAAAATGTCAATGTTTCCGATTTCCCAAATGACCCTATTTTGTCCTAACAGCCCCAGCACGTTTTGGGGGTTACCATAAAACAAACATTATCTAAAAGGACGAAACTTGATTTTGCAGACTTTACAAGGTAAAGTTACTCTTCTCCAACATTTAGGGGACACAACGCGCACAAGATTTCTGGCCATTAAGAATCGACATGCGCTTGTGTAAATAACAAACTTCAATCCAAAACAAAACCAAAATTTGTTCAGCCTTGTCACCAGAAACTAACTTTTTTTTTAATAATTTTGCAGTACAGGCCGTAGAACTCTTCTTAGATCTGTGATTTTTAGAGGAAAGTGACTTCGGTCTTCTGCCCAAGAGAAATACATTTCTTGAAGACATTCATTAACCCTATCAGCCCTGACTGCAGTGCAGGCTCAGCAGCCTCTCCTGCCTGGATAGGTTTGGCTCTGTAGTGCAACTCTGATGGGTATTTCACTAGAATGCTTCTAACTCTGTCATTGAATCGAAGCCTGCTCTCGGATCTTGTGCATTCAAATCTCCACTTGTTTCACTCGATTGAGACGAAGAAACGTCGCATTCGGGATCAAAATCACTGTCATCGTTGAGGAAAACTTCATCAAGAACCTCCCTCAACGAGTTCAAGCCTGGGTTGCTCATACTTTGCAGGAAAAATGCTCAAAAAACACTCCATCGGTCGATTTTGTTGGCCGGCAAGTGCCAAACAAAGAAGAAGGAAGTGGGAACAGATTTACCTCCCTTGTTCCGTGACCTGTCTTTTATTTTTAGATCAGAAACAAGGTCAGAGATGATGTGTGTCACCGCCCGACAATTTGTTGACAATTTGTGGAGAAAGCTGCAAAGAGGTGCCCGACAAACTGTCGGGCACAGGCCGCAATGAGTTAAGGGGCAATCTTTTTGAGTCAATTTCCACATCCATTTCAGTGTTTCGTTGCTGCTCGGAGAGGAGACCATCAAACTGTTGTTTTGTTTCTACCCTAGTTCAAAGGGTGTCTGTGTTTTGTGTGATGGATATGACTGTATTGAAGAGTTTGCGTCTCTGTTATTGCAGTTCCGAGACTCGTTACAAATGCTGATGGAGACGCTGAACGCCACGACGCCGCACTACATCCGATGCATCAAACCAAACGACATCAAGGAAGCCTTCAAGTGAGTAATTGTTTTCACTTTCATTGGATTCTCTGTTTCTCAGTGTGCAGTTCTGAGACCCGGAGTTATAGGGTTTGTGTAACAGTAAGCACTCCTTCCTTTAGCTCTCCCACCACCATCCACCCTACCATTGTCTCACAACTGATTGTGTCTGTCTTCAACTTTCTGGAAAAGACGGTGTCTGTCTTCACTCATTTTCTGCCTTGTATTTCTCTTCCGGTCTGTTTCCTGGTGTGTGTTTGTCTCTGTGAGTCTATCTTTGTCTTTGTGTCTGTCTCTCTCTCCATCTCTGTCTCTCTCTTTCCACCCCTCTCTCGTTCTCGTCTCCCACTTTCTCTCTACCCGTTTCCTTCTCTCTCCCTGTCTGTCTGTCTGTCTGTCTGTCTGTCTGTCTGTCTGTCTCTTTAAATCTCTCTCTTTCTCTTCATGTTTGTGTCTCTGTCTCCCTTTTTATCAATCAATCAATGAGGCTTATATCGCGCATATTCCGTGGGTACAGTTCTAGGCGCTCTGCAGTGATGCCGTGTGAGATGAAATTTTATACGGCCAGTAATTGCAGCCATTTCGGCGCATATTTACCTTTCACGGCCTATTATTCCAAGTCACACGGGTAGAGGTAGACAATTATTAACTGTGCCTAAGCAATTTTGCCAGGAAAGACCCTTTTGTCAATCGTGGGATCTTTAACGTGCACACCCAATGTAGTGTACACGGGGGGGAGTTCGGACACCGAAGAGAGTCTGCACACAAATTTGACTCTGAAATAAATTTCCGCCGAACCTGGGATCGAACTCGCGCTGACAGCGGCCAACTGAATACAAATCCAGCGCGCTACCAACTGAGCTATATCCCCGCCCCGTCTTGTCTTGGACTCTTTTTCTGTCTCTCTCTGTCTCTCTGTGTCTGTCTCTTTGTGAGTTTGTCTCTCTCTCTTCGTCTGTCTGGCTCTATTTGTCCCTTCCTCCAGGCCTTTCTGTCTATTGCTCTCTCTTAATGATTGGTGTAAAATGAATGATTGGTGTAAATAAAATCCAGTTTCTGATCCTTTGATCTCTGTTCTCTTACAGATGGAAGTGCTATTTGTAAACATTACATTTAACATGCAATAAACAAAGGGACATAAGCCCTTTAAATGGACACACTAGCAGTAAGGGAGAGAACCTTATTTTCACTCACTATTGTTGTCTATATTGATTATTAGAGCGCTTACGTCCCTTTGTTTCTGACATCTTGGAAACAAGAATACACGCATGCAGGAATAAGTTTTTAACCCTTACACTGGTGCAATTCTGTAACACACGTTACATAGCCACTGGTGCAATTCTGTAACACACGTTACATAGCCACTGGTGCAATTCTGTAATGCATGTTACATAGCCACTGGTGCAATTCTGTAACACATGTTACATAGCCACTGGTGCAATTCTGTAACACACGTTACATAGCCACTGGTGCAATTCTGTAACACACGTTACATAGCCACTGGTGCAATTCTGTAACACACGTTACATAGCCACTGGTGCAATTCTGTAACACATGTTACATAGCCACTGGTCAATTAACAGAGAGAAAAATAAAGAAAAACGGTCATATAGGTTTTCGCATCCATGGGAGGTAATCGGAACCGACCAAACAGACTGAGCCAGTAGCGCGACATATGTCGTGACAACCAGGTGACAGTATACGTAAAGTAGCGCGACAACCAGCCCAAGGGTTAAAAATGGGTAGCACTGTTCTGGGTGGCAGCTCGTTTCACAAAGTGAGAAAGCAGCCTGAATGTACATGAGGGTGACCTCACAGGACTCGATACAATCTTATCCTTGTGGTGACATTGAACATTGTTGATTTCAGTTTTGATCCCAAGAGAGCGGTGGAGCAATTGAGAGCCTGCGGTGTGCTGGAGACAATCCGCATCAGTGCCGCTGGCTATCCGTCCAGGTATGTCTGTCTGTCTCTCTCTCTGTCTCTGTGTCTGTCTGTGTGTCTCTCTGTCTGTCTGTCTCTCTGTCTGTGTGTTGGTTGCATGCTGGTTAAAATACAAATTTTCAAATGACCAAATTTGGACTCGCTGAAGTATAAAGCACTAGATGTATTGCGTTGTATTGTACTGTGTTGTGTTGTCTTGTATTGTACTGTACTGCTATGTGTTGTACTGCATTGTGTTGTATTTTTCTATGTTTTATTGCGTTGTTTTGTATTGTATTGAATTAATTTGTTTGTATTATATTGTGTTGTATTGCGTTGTATTGTATTGTTATGTATTATGTTGTATTGTATTGTATTGTATTGTTATGCATTGCATTGTAAAGCATTTGTATTGTATTGCGTTGTGTATTGTGTGCAGGTGGACGTACGCCGAGTTCTTCCAGCGCTACCGGGTGCTGGCGGTCTCCAAGCTGATCACCAAAACCAACTGGCGCAAGACGTGTGAAGCCATCCTTCCCACACTCATTGCTGTGAGTTCTCCATGTTGGATCCCCTGTCTGTTGGTCTCGTGTGTCTTATGGCTAGTCTTAATATACGCAGTAAGCCGGAGCACAGCTGCTGCGCTGCGTGCAGCGTTTGCTTCTTAATATGCTTGCCCTGCGCTGCATGCAGCCTTAAGTCCTATCACTGAAAGGTACGGTGCAGCAACTTGTTTCACTTAATCCCAGATCGAATTTCTCCTTGGTGCGCTACATTTCACAAAATCCTACATTAATTTGCAAACGAAAATAATACAAACATGGTGCCAGAGACAGGATCTAGACTAAAACCCAGTTTCAAAGAAAATTAATATTATCCAACATGTGATGTCATCAGATTAGAACGTGTCGTGTCAATGTGTCATTGCCAGCCAACCAATCAGCGTCTACTGAGGGGGACACACCTTTCTACTGCTCAAAGCAAAACCTGCGCAGTAAAATTCACTGCATGCAGCTGCGCGCAGTAGTTTTTGACCCTGGGCACAGCATGCAGCAGCTGCACGCAGCATATATTAAAAACAGGCTAAACACCAATCAGCCCTTCTGCTGGAGTTGTGAGCCTTGGTTCATTTTGCAAGGTGGTGTCAGTGATATTGGCCGCATGAAACTGTACATGCCTGCTTTCTGTACGCACTGGAAGCCGAAGAAACGTTCTAGAAATTCATGGAGGGGGGGGGGGGGGGGGGGGGGGGGGGGGGGGGGGGGGGGGGGGGGCTGAACCTGAATAGACCGTTATCATGCGTACTGTCGGTAGTGTTTTCAGAAAAGGATCTGTATGAACACAAATGTACAGAGTGAATCTAACCGATATAGCCATGATGTTTTTGTAAAGCAGTTGGAAAACTGAAACAGGTAGAAATCGAAAATTCAGATCAGTTAAAAATCTGAAACAGATTGCTAAAATTAAGCTTAATTTAGTTCAGCTAGAATTTCAAAACAGTTGGAAGACTGCTAAAATGTAGGTCTAGATGTTGATCTCAATACGGTGAGAGTCCCCTTTTCATTGACAAGCTCAACACACACACCTTTTCAGGCCTGTTTACCCTAACTATTTTGGGATAATTTATGACTATTTTTTAGGATTTTTGGGGAAAAATACTCCATTTGAGTTCAGACTACGATTTTCGAATGTGCTTCAACCTGAGGTTTGTGTTACTAATGTTGTTGTTTGTAACCACTGGGTTACTATTTTGGTCATTGGATTACTATTTTTGACTTGACTTGTTAAGTTTTGGGGGTGAACATGCAGGTCTGCGCCTTTCTCTTTCCGCGGTAGGAAGAAGACTTCTTGTTCTTCGGTCATGGGCTGAAACTCCCACGTTCACTCATGTGTTTGCACGAGTGGGTTTTTTACGTGTATGACCGTTTTTGCCCCGCCATTCGGGCAGCATACGCCGAGTTTGGGGGAAGTATGCTGGGTATTTGCATGTTTGTATAACCCACCGAACTCTGACATGGATTACAGGAGGAAGACAAGTACCGGTTCGGCAAGACCAAGATCTTCTTCCGAGCGGGGCAGGTGGCGTACCTGGAGAAGCTGCGTGCAGACAAGCTGCGGGCCTGTGGCGTCATGATCCAGAAGCAAATCCGCGGATGGCTGCAGCGCAAACGCTACCGCCGCATTCGTCGCTCGGCGCTCCTGCTGCAGACCTATGGCCGTGGCCTGCTGGCCAGGAAGTGAGTGCACAGTGGCGACTTTTGACTGGTCAATATTTGTAAAACAGCAACGAGTGTAAATCTGATATGACACAGCAAGCCGTGTAGTATTCTGTTTATCCTACATACTGTACTTGCGTGTCTTTTGCTCCAAACGTCCCGCAGTCAAAGCGCCCAAATTGAAGACACGTTTTATGGAATCTCGATCTCTTCCAAAGCCTCGTGAAATCTTTGACGTCAAAGCAGAACGACCTCAGTCTAGAAAGTATAGCGTGACGTGTATGTTCTCAAAAATGTTCAAGAGGAAACGGCAAGCGCAAAAGTGTTCCGACATTTGTTTCACCTGTGGCCAGTATTGCAAATATATTCTAAAAAAACTCTTGTCAGGATTTGTGAGTGGTTTGGATGAGTTACAACTCCTTTTACCTCGCTACTGGCCAGCTTTAACCCGTCATCGTGATGATCAACTATGTCTCATGTGTGTTTTATATGCAGCTTTCGCTTAATATGATACCTTTTCTATAGAAACAGGTCAGTTTTGAGTGATTGGTGTAATTGTTATTTTGTTAACTTTGTGTTTCAGACAAGCTCTGTTCTTGCGCCGCACCAACTGTGCCACCAGGATCCAGACAATGTGGAGATGCTACAAGGAGCGCAAAGAGTTCCACTCCATCTTCAAGGCCGTCAAAGTGCTACAGGTACCTGTGTGCGTGTGTGTGTGTGTGTGTGTGTGTGTGTGTGTGTCTGTGTGTGTGTGTGTGTTGGTGTGTGTGTTGGTGTGTGTGTGTTGGTGTGTGTGTGTGTGTGTGTGTGTGTGTGTGTGTGTGGAGATGCTACAAGAAACACAAAGAGCTCCACTCCATCTTTACGACCATCAAAGTGCTACAGGTATCTTGTTGGACTGTCTGTCTATCTGTGTGTGTCTGTCTGTGTGTGTGCCAATCTGTTTATCTGCCCGCTGTCATTAAGAAAGTTAAAAAATGTCAGCAAAGATTCGTTCATGGGCCTAGGGGCCAGAGTAATGCTTCAAGGAACGTTAGCATGTTTTGCGCTCCAAGCTTATTTACAGGTTTACACCAGGACATTGCATGGCACAATTACAAGTCATTGATGCAAGGGAGCTAATTTTCTGAAACCTGAAACAGATGGACTGATGATTATCTCATAGCTACTTGTATGTCTAGCCACTGCAAAGACCATTAGGTCGACATACTTGTAAATGTTTTGTTTTGTCTGAAATTAAAGTTCCATTAAATAACCTTTCTAGTTTGTTTGTTTTTACGCACATTTTCTGGTTCGCACTTTTTTTGGTTTAAAAAAAACCTCAAAATTTGATATCCTCTATGACTTCAGGCATTGCTTTTAGTTTCAAGGCTTTCAGCAATATCTGTTCAGGTTTAGGGCCTCAAAGATGTTCAATTTTAGGTTTGGAAATAATGTAGCTCTAGAACCCCGGTGAATGTGATAAGCAGCCTTAGAAATGCAAATTGTTTTTACACCAGTCTCCTCAAGAACACATTTTCTTCTCGTCATCCAGGCTCACATCCGAGCGCGCTTTGCTCGCAAGCAGTACCGCGCCCTGCTGGAGGAACACAGGGCGGTGGTGATCCAGAAGAACGTGCGAGCGTATCTCATGCGTCGTCGCTTCAGGCGAGTGATGCGTGGCATCGTTCTGGTCCAGAGCCACTACCGACGTCGCAAGGCGCGACTGGAGCTCAAACTCCTCAAGGTCAGACTTCCGTTTTGCTTTGTAATAATAATATTGATAATAATGAACATTTATGAATCCCCTCTTCGTCTGAGCTTATGGCGATGTACAGCAGCAAAAAACATCAGCACACGCACACACACGATTGAAATCCAATGAATACAGTTAGCTATAGCTATAGCTTCTATCCCCCCATCACCATCTGTCAGAGAAGTTAGTGAGAGGTAAAGATTGTACTGTTTGTTTAGCAGAACAGAGCGTAACAAATAGAGTGGATTTGGTAAGATTATTTCCTGGAGTCAAGTTAGTGCACTCTCCCAAGCGTTTGAACAGCCAAAACCTTGATGAAGGGGTGCCCCAGCCTGCAAGGCGGTATGTAGTGCTGGAAGGGTGAACAGGGAGAAAGTCTTAAAATGGGGTTACAATTACAGAAGTTATGAACAGAAAATATGAAAGTTCTGAGTCTTAACCCGGGGGGGGGGGGGGGGGGGGGGGGGGGGTGTCATAAAAGAGAGGTTCCGCTGTATTCAAAAGTTACAACAGAATACAGAATCGTTAATTGCCCAAGGTTGGAAATTTGTGATGACATTGCGGTTAAGAAACATTTCAATCCAGCCATATACACCAACACACGCATCATTTATACAAACTGATCAACAACATTAATTTAAAAACAACACTGGACAGCATAAGTTTAAAAATACATTCACTAAAACTAGCAGTTCACGCACGCACGCACGCACGCACGCACGCACGCACGCACGCACACACACACACACACACACACACACACACACACACACACACACACACACACACACACACACACTCACACACACACACACACACACGTCACTGCCTCATGCATTTTTATAACGTGACAGAAATCGCAGTCGCTGGTAATAATAAAAAATGAACAAATTAAAACATGAAATGCTATAAACATAGATCTGATGGTCAGCGAATTGTTGTGAAAGTTATCAGAATGCTAAAGG